>NC_090222.1:11417500-11625000 GCF_024489055.1 Chanodichthys erythropterus | reverse complement strand
TATATTATATTATATTATATTATATTATATTATATTATATTATATTATATTATATTATATTATATTATATTATATTATATTATATTATATATATATATATATATATATATATATATATTATATATACATACATATATATACATATAGAGAGAGAGAGAGAGAGAGAGAGAGAGAGAGAGAGAGAGAGAGAGAGAGAGAGAGAGAGAGAGAGAGAGAGAAATGACAGACTACAATGTTAAGCATCTTTAATAATAGCAAAGCTTAAATTTAAAGTATAAAACCGTCAACATATCACATTGTGATTTGTCATCTTCCTGCAGTGGGTTCAGCATTGGATTCATGGACTGACTATCTCTCTATGAAGCCAGACTGCTGTCAAAAACTACTTCCTCTGAGTCTCCACATACCGCTTGAATCTCCAGCATGGCAGGCAATCCTGATAAGACTCCTACTCAATCCTAATAATCACTCTACCACTGCTGAACGGTCCAAAACACTTTTGCAGACCACTACTGCTTACCTACCACACACATGCTACCTCAAGTTTGGCAAAGTGAAGGTTTTTACCCGCGACATAAATATGAATGTCTACTCTGTCCAGGGGAAAAAGATATATAAAAGTGAAGCATAAATGTAAGGCCCCAATATACTTCAAGAAAAATCAAATAAACTGGTGACATAATTTCAAAATAAATCTGAGCAAAACGAAATTCACTTGAAGTTCTCTGAAAACAGCAAACTTTTCAGAAAAGTTTGCTTTGGCTGGTAAATACCTTCGAACTACCATTACGATTATATAATAGGTAGGTGTGCTCTGTGGCTTCGCCTACTTTGACGTGGAAATCTTCCCTAGTTCATTTCTTCTGTTCAGTCCGTTAACATCAGACATGAGTAAAAACAAACACACTGGAGAGCTGCTTTAGAGTAGAAATTGAAGTTGTATTTCTTATTGAAAGCAAGACTGACTCTGCTTTTTCATGTTTATCCTGTAAAGCTGCTTGCTTTTCGATCTACTGTATAAAGTTATACATAAACATGACTTGAGCACCAAATTGCAAAGCTCATACAAACATCCATACAGCTATGATCAAATGCTTTTTTAATGGCTGTTTTCTCACAGCTGTCATTATGTACGAAAGCTTGTTTCCGCCACTAAATATAAAAATAAAACTGTAATTGCGACTTAACTCACAATTCAGACTTTTTTCGCAATTACAATAACTCAGAATTGCAAGATATAAAGTCTCAATTGCGTCTTATAAAGTCAGAATTGACAGATATAAACTCGCAATTCTGACTTTTTGCTCAGAATTGAATTCTGAGTTTCTCTCGCAATTCTGAGAAAAGAAAAGTCAGAATTGTGAGATAAAGTTGCAATTACCCTTTTTGTTTTTTATTTGATAGCAGAAACAAGATTTCATAATTATGTTTAATTTGTAATTGAGAGTAAAGCGCACAGCACATATTCATCCGTTTGCTGCCCTCAGATATTTCAAACTTGTTTTTGCACCCAAGCAAAAGAACGAAAAAGAACTTTGGATATTGGATATAGGATATTGGGGCCTTAACACTTCAGCTTCTGCAGAGATTTGTCAAGGATGTTCTCCCCCCTAGCTGAGAAATGGGCACTTTGATTGTTTTGTCTAAATTTATCTCCAGTATCTCTACTAGCGGAAAGGCCATCGCATTAACAACCGTGGAAATCTGTTTGGAATGTTTACGCTCTTCCTGAGGTTTCCAAGGACAACAGCAGATATTCACTGCATGTAAAATCAACAAAAGACATAACATTCAGCACACAAATGTAGGCTGAATAATCCAAGTTATACTTTCTATTTGTGTTGCACCAAGAATGTAGATGAGATCCACATGATATTCAACACGCTCTCCTTCCTTTAAGAATATAGGAATGTAGGGTAGAAAAAAAAGTGACCAAATAATGATGAATTATTCATATTAGTAATGATTGACATGAAAATGGTGGCAGATGGAAGCACAGTGGTGTTGATGAGCCAACCACTGCTTGTACATGTATTAACCACATGGTGTGCTGCAATGCCTATCAAATTCAGCTGTGATTCTGCAGCACTGAAAGAGAAAGCAACCTGACAGCAGTCACAGGGGTATAGAGAGGGCTAAATCAGAGAGCTGGCTCTTTTTACGGCCAAAATACTCCCTGACAGTGTATGCCAGTCTTAAACACTAAGTTTATGCTGCATGAGCCAAACTAAACACAGACAAGTAAAAATAAAGGAATTTGCAGAAGTGCTCTGCAGGATTGAATGTAGAGCAGGGCACACCCTGATGAGAGGAGATATTAAGACAGAATGACAAAATGACACTAGTTCTAGTTGCTGAGCAATCTTTGTGTTGACACACAGGCCAGGGTTCCCTTTTTCTGTTAACAGGTCAACATTTTTGTGGCATTAGCAGTGTTATTTTAGTATTTATATGCGATTATAGTTTTTCTTAATAGTTTGAATTTGATTTCATTTTTATATTTTTAGTAATTTTGTCTTTTTTATTCATTTTTTTTTTTTAAATATGGCTATATAGCTTCTTTTTTTAAAATTACATTTAGATTTTAGTTTGAGTTTATTTAAGTACTTCAAATTAAATTAAATAAAAAATGAGAAATGTTTGACAACTAGCAGAAAAACACCATTTGATAAAGACTGTCATTAATGAAACCCAGAGAAAGATTTAGATAAGACATTGAACTTTTCGCATTTTTATTGAAATGATACCGTAATTGGAGCATGGTCTTTTATCATACCTCATACTAGTCTCATATTGCACTACTTAAAATTCTGCAATTAATTACCCTCATTTTGTTCCAAACCCATAAGACCTTATTTCATTTTCGGGAACACAAATTAAGATATTGATATTTCCGAGAGCTTTCGGATCCCCCATAGTGCAACGCAACTACCACTTTCAAGGCCCAGAAAGGTAATAAAGATATTAAAACAGAGATGTTAAAAAAGTCCATGTGACTAAAGTAGTTCAACCTTAATTTTATGAAGCTATGAAAATACTTTTTGTGCACAAATACTACTACTACTACTACTACTACTACTACTACTACTACTACTACTACTACTACTACTACTACTACTACTACCACTACTACCACCACTACTACCACCACTACTACCACCACTACTACCACCACTACTACCACTACTACTACTACTACTACTACTACCACTACTACCACTACTACCACTACTACTAATAAAAATACTGCTTTAGTCAACATTTTTTTCTCTTCAATGTCAGTCTATTTTAACAATGTCTTTACTACCTTTCTGGGCCTTGAAAGTGGTAATTACATCAAAGGATCACCTTTAAGGTTTAGTCCCATCATCTACTGAGAATTTAAAGAGCTTAAAAGCTTGCTTAAAAGCATGCTTTAAGTAATGGGATGTATAAAAACAACACTGAAAGGTGAAGACAATCCTTTCAGAGAAAACCATCATTTTCTATAATATGGGTTTTAGTGGAGACAGTTTGCTGATAAAGCCATAAATCACATTTGCCATACTGCACTGTAACAGAGATTATGTTTGTGCAGCAGAGTAGCAGATGCAGTTCCATAGTGATATCAAAATGACCCACACCAAAAATAAGGGAAAAATTGAATAAATAAAATGAGAAGGGTGAAGGCACAGGACAAAAATAGAAAACTGATGAGGGAAAAATTAAACTGAACAAATAAAACGACTAATGGAATGCTCTGAAATTTTTCATGCATCACTTGTTCACATTTGAACATGCTGAGAGCGCTGCACATTAAATGATAATCTTTCAATATTAGCATATTTATTAAACTCAAAGAGAATAATCACAGAAAGAATTTGAGGACTATGAAATGCAAAGATATGAATACACAAAATGAATTCATAATATAATAAGATACAATAAATTAGGGGGGGGGGGGTGGAATCTAACAAAAATCTTGAAAGGGACACCAAAAGAACTCATAAAAATGAGATCCAGACTCTGTTGTTTTGGTGTTCTTTGCTGACTAAAGGAGATTCAGCTCAGTGAACATTTGGAGCTGATTGGATCCCCACAGAAAGTTTAATCACATGACAACATCCAATTAGCCCAGTGCTATCCAAATGAACATTTCTGCAGCTTACTGTGTTAACCTTATTAACATGTACACATGTTTGCTCTACAGGTCTACGTTGTGTAGTTGCCTCTAACAATGTATGCATAAACAAATAAATCTTATGCTTTTTTTTTCCTCAATTGGTGTCTATTGTAGAGTCTTATTAATTAATGTGGAAGTGTATTGATGTGAATTAATGTGAGACAGTAAACGCTGTGGGATGCAAGACAATTTTTGGAAGAAATTCCAACAATAAAGTAAAATTGAAAATTAAATTGAAATGTCCTAACCGCATGCGACACGACTAGGGATGGGTATCGTTTAAATTTTAAGCATTCCGATTCTGCTTACGAAACCGGTTCTTATCGATTCTCATCGATTCTCGATTCTAATATATTTTTTATTTTTATTTTTTTATGGAGAGAAAAAAAAAAAAAAAAAAAAAAGGGAATATACTTAAAGAATAATGTTTTTACCTTTTATTCTTGCCACATTTAGGCTATAACCAGTAGGCTGTAATTGTTTTTGTACCTAATATTAGCTGTATCTGGTGCTTTAGGACTCGCGGCTGTGTTAGAGTTCACATGTTGCAACTTTTGCACACACAAGTTTGTTATTTCAAATGTAGGCACGTTATTTCAAATGTTTGTTACTTCAAATGTTTACAGGTGTGCCTATATGCTTTTCAGAATGCCTCAAGCGCACCGCAGGTCATGTGACAAAAACCAACCAATCAGCTTCGGCCTTTCAGTAACAACATCAAAAGCTCAGCCGGATTTTATTTCTCATGTCCATAAATATATCAGAGATATATATATATATATATAGAATATTGTATTGTATGAATATCTGATCATGCAATATATCAAAAGGGGGAAAGAAAAAACAAAACAAAAAACTTTTATTCTATGCACTCTTTTTTAATCAACACTTGAATGTGGGTAAGTTTAATAAAAAAAATAAACATTTTAAACAATAAGCAGAGAGAGAAAAAAAAAACTATTTAGTTTCTATATATTATTGTTGTAGTTGTGGTGGGGACAGTGCTATTGTTTTTTATTTAGAACATTTTTTTAGAATTATATCTTTAACGTTATCTTTATAGTTAACGTTCTTGGTGTGAACGGGCCTTTAAAGTTATGCAAAAATTATATTCAAACTCAAATGAAACAATTTTAATTACATGAGACATTCAATCCCATTCCAAAATAGAATACTGCTGCTCACAGTTAAGGACAAGAAATCTGATTAACATGGAAAACTTTTATCTCATGATGTGTTATGTTTCACAGAATTTCTGGGTTACTAATGTTATCGTGAGTGAGCTACTGAGAACTATAAATTTGATTGTGAAATCCAATACACAAGGATGTGCGAGTACTTCACTCTATTACTTGGTCAATTAATTAAAGGTCAACTTATTTTAACTTTATATCACAATAACTGTAGGAGACATTTACTGACAAATAAACAGGGATATCAGGGTGCAGGTAACATGGAGATAAAAGTACACATTGTTCATTTACACATACTACAGACTTAACAATACAAAAATCAAGTTATCCTTTAAAACCTATATTGGAAATGATTGTGCTAAATAAATAGGTTCACTGTCCATTTTCACTTTCCTTATTATCTGTGGTTTGAAAAGTGTCTTAGTCATTCAATATAGTGGCTGAACTAGGTGAAGTCATTCTGACTTAGCTTTCAATAACCACCTCAACACCTTTATAATAGGTCACAAGCTGTCATCTTTACAAAGACAAAAGACAAAATTCCTTTCATTCTAAGAGTAGTTTGCATTTATCAATGAGTAACTGATCTTTACACAGATATGTACTGAAATATTTACCACCGGTGAAACAAGTTTTGTTTCTGTGCTAAACTGGCCCAACTGTTCATGTAATTTCCAACAGAGCATTGTGTGATACTTTTAACAGCCTAACAATGGCATCCCGCAGAGAAACAACGTCAAGACCCAACACATTTCCTCACCCCACCGCACAGTTTCCACCTTGTTCTTTCTGAAAGTGATAATGACAGGATGAAGTCTGCAGCACTAGCATAACACATGCTAACTTTTCTGAAGTGTTTGAATGTGTTTGGCACTTGAATTTATAATAAACAGAGACTGTGATAATCAGAAAACACTATTCCTGTAAATATCAAAAGTAGGCACAAAAGGCATTAAGGATGTGCAAATAACGTAATCGGCTGTCAATATAAAGCACTTGAGAGTGCAAAATAAATTGTGTATAACAACATTTTACAGTCAAGATCGAAGACAGAATTAAGGCTTATGTTCGATGACAAACGAAGATATACATTTCTAAAGCCAATTATTGCAATGTCATTTCAATGATTTAGTGTTACCCAAATTAATGTCTTTTAATCTTTTAATAATTAAGAAATCAGATATTTATTGACAATTTGGGAGCAAATACTAATATATGCAATTAATTGCAATGAATCACCATAATGCAATTAATTAGCATATACTGCAAAGATAATCAGTTACAGCTGGAGAGACTGCTTGAAAGATGTTCCAAGATAAATTTTTGCTCAAATGGTGGCAGGGCATGTAAAGCACACAAACCATTTTGGACCAGATTGTAGCGTTTCCACCAGCTGGACGTATGAATGTGTGTGTTCTGCGCTGTTTCTCTGTGAACAGACTTTCTATTTAAGCTACAATATAAGCAGAGTCTAATTTTAGATGTTGGCAGTAGTTCTGAAAGATGTTAACACTAAACATGTGTGCTCACAAAGCCCGGACAAAGAACTGAAGAAAAAACACACACACATACACTGGCCTGACATGCAAGTTCCTGAGGACAAACCGCAAGAGATGGCTAGTAGTGTGAGCTAAACGACACAGTTTGGAGTGGAGGGGGGGGAATATGGTGAGTGAATGAGAGAGGTTAGTTCTGGCTTCTGTAAAGATGCCTGGAGCTTATCAGTTACATAACCGTGCTGTTTGACACAATACGATCAGTCTGGCTGCAACAGCCTATCATAATACATTATCCCAGAAAACCAATCACAAGCACCCTGACACCTTAAGGACACATCAGATCTCTTTTTACCTTAGGTCTTTAATCCTGCTAAATAAGGGAAATTTACAATGGACATCTTCATATACCTTGTAGAAAAAAAACAGCATCGATACTGAAGCTCTTGACGCATATAATTTTGTACATGTCCAGGACATTGAATACTAATATTTGTCGAATGATTTTTGTGTATTATGGACCAAAGTACTGCCTAGCTTGCACCAAGGACACAAAACGCAGCTAAACAAGACGTGTGCTATTATAATCAAGTCATACAACTATATACTTATGGTGAGCTTAACTTGAATGTTGGTTAGAAGGCTATTAACTATTTTTCAAAATAAAATAAAAAAAAACACTAGCCCCCGGTTTCACAGATAAGGCTTAAGATAAATCCCAGACTAAAATGCATGTTTAATTATCTTAAAATATCTTCCAATATGTCAGTGCCATTGTTTTGCCTCAAGATGCACACCAGTATTTTTTTTTTTTTTTTTTTTCTTTTATAAATAAGGCATGTTTATAAATGCTACATAAATGTCCTAATTAAACTAAGGCCTAATCCTGGCTTAATCTAAGCCCTTTCTGTGAAACCCAGGCCTGTAACTACTGCTACTATAACTATCTAGTCTATGAAAAATGTTATAGGTTTAAATATTTCATGCTGTAAATGTAGGGCTAATATTCCCTATATAAACTGAGTATTAGTGTCGATACCAAGTCGGTACTGAAATTTTAAAAATGTGATGAGATAAAATTGTTGAGCGGATTTGTAAACACCTCCAATTGGCCATTGTGTTCATGTGCTCATCAGATATGTCTGTGATTGGCTACAATGGTCAACACACGGAAGTATTTAAATTTGAAAACGTTTTGAAAGCAGGTGTCTATCTGCGGACGGTCTGCTGATAGACGCCTGCTTTCAAATGCTACCATGTGAATGTGTGTAAGTGCTCGGAGAAGAGCATCATTGATGTCTATTTACAACATGTTTTTGAAGCGTTGATCATTGTAGTCAATCACAGACATTGATGAGCATATGAACACAATGTCCAAACAGAGGTGTTTACGAATCTGCTCAAAGCATCACTTTTTTTTAAATGTCAGTACTTAGTACTGAAGTCGGTACTTTTGACAACACTACTGTGTGAATATTATGTATGTAGATCTATTGTTTACATCAAATTCATGCTTTATTCATCAGTCTAATCCACTTAATGACTTGTAACCATAAGTATTTGTGTTTAGCTTCAAAGGGCGTCTTTGACAATGTTCATAATCCCCATTACACACCCCAAAAATTATAATCCCCATTATACACCCAAAAGCATACAATTTTGCCCCACCACTTTTGGAGTAGTGGCGCCACCCTTGAATTAAATCATTATTAGCAATTATGTGTATGACAATTAATGCCTGACAAAACTATAATTGTGACAGCTCCACATAAGACCTTTTCAAACTAGTTATGGAAGGAAAAAAAGTTGAGCACGGCAGATATAGATTCTGGGAAGGTCATTCCATGTCTGTCTAAGGTAGCTTATTAACTTCCATGTCAACTTTATAGTGTCTGGCTTTCTAGATAATGAATGTATAGTGAAATGCTCTATAAAATCATTGTGTCTCAATAGCCTAAGGGAAAAATGTCAAATATCAAGATACAGGAAATGCCAGAGATGATCCAACTGGGGCTAAGACAGAGGTTAAGGCAGTGACTTACTCTTTGCAGGCGTTGGAGACGTGGGCAGGTACAGTATATTTGCAGTCCATGATCATAGTGAGGGTCTCACTGTCATTGGCCTCCTGGAAGGGGGGCTGACCACACACAAGCATGAAGAGGATGACCCCTAAACTCCAGATATCTACAGGGAAGAAGGTTATGTCATCAGCCTTTTCAACAGATTGTTTCATACATTAAAATGGTGAAGAAAATCATTAGAGACCCTTCATTGCCTCAGGAAGGCAGAATGAAACAAACCAAATGTAATGCATAACAAACATTTTTGTGGTTGACACCTTAAACTGGTTTAAGATAAGCATGACTGAGTGTATGAGTGCGTGTCAAGGTCTACACACCTTCACTTACAAGCAAGATTTTGGAACATAGTAACATCTAGCACATTATTTGTGTTTATATTCAGTATTGATTTATGCTTCAATAAATCAGCTGTGTCTGTTCATTTTTCCAATAGTAGTGGGACACATTCAGTGGTTTTGAAGCGGACCAAATTTCAGCCAACCATAACTTTCGGTTAATTTGATAAATGTGAAAGCATCACTAAACATTGTTGCACACAAAGAACTGCATGATTCGATCTGAGAGAGAGAAAAAAAAAAAAAAAAAACATGCTGAAGGAAAACCAACTGATCTTGGTTTTAAACTCCAATGTACGAAGTTGTGAATGCAATTTTAAAGAATTAGCTCACTGCAAAGTGAAAACTATCATCATGGCACACAAAATAATCATGATTAGACTTGAAGAGCATTCTGAAAAAAGGAAACTAATTGAATTCGGTTTCAAAGCCAATAAAATGTACCAAGTGTGAACAATTTTGAATTAGTTCACACCAAAATGAAAATTCTATCATCGTCACACTCATATAATCTCAAACTGTTCTTTCTTCTGTATTATGATTAAATAAATTGACTGTTTGTTTATATTTGGGTCAACAAGAATCAGAATAAAAGTGGGATTGGAATCTGTACTCTTCTGTGGGCACAAATACGTAATTTTGTCAAATACCATCTTGTGAGGTGGCGTTAGTTGGAATGACTGCAGCCTGGCACAGAATATCCCTGGATTTTTCCACAAGTAAAGCTCTGTAGCTTTAAAGGTGTGATTATTTTCATTGAATACAGTTTTCTGTAATCGTGCAGCACTAATGTGCACTTTAACTCTGGTGGTGAGCAGCAGAAGTGAACAGAGTTTGGGAGAAGTGGCCGAGCCCATTAGCAGACATTAAATCAATTTAGCAGTGTGGGCGGGCCACAGAATCAGAAAAATTGTTTTGTCGCAGCCAAAATCTGCCCCACGAGCCCAGGCTGTCAAAACACATGGGAAGTAATTAACAAGTGCTACGGAATGTTCAATAACTAAACAGCATAAAAAATCCAACGCATGAGCAGTTTGCAGTGACGTGCACAACTTAATCTTAAATCAAAAATTCTAAGTACAGCTATAACGTTAATGAAAGAGAAGTTTAAGCAAAACTTCCATTAGCCCTTCACTCTCAGAGGATGTCACCACAACTACGGCAACAGTTCGCAATGGCAAGAAGCAAACCACTTTAACAGGCCCATTTTATGAAACTGACAACACATTCAAGAAAATGGAAGAGGCATGATTTCTTGCTCTAGCTTGCACAGATGGCAGGGGCGCATTACTAGGAGGTAATGGGAGATGTTTTATCTGATAATGGCCCCTCGGAGAGCTCCAATCTGCTGTGGAGTGTGCAGCAGTGCACCTGAGGCACAGAGCAGACGTGGTTATGCACTGTGCCTGTGGCTCTGGACCGTTTCTGTCCATGCTGGGACTGTTCGGCTGTAATGACCTGTACACCCACAGGCCACAGGTTTTGCTCTGACCACTGACAGACAGATGGATCAGAAACAAATCTGGCCCAGCAAGAGGTCATTGTATAGCCAGAGATCCTGAAGTATGTCAAACTCTACCATTCACAAGAGGGCAAACACAGCATGCTCTACCTATGGATAAAGATGTTATATCATCCGATGTGATTGTATGAGCTTTGCCATTTCTGATTCTTAAATTTGTATTAAACAGGTCATTTATGGTGGCACTAGAAAGTATTAAAATAGTTATAGTTATCATCATCATCGGTGTCAGTGGGCCTTTAAACACTGGCTAATGGGGTTAGTGAAAATGTCAGACTTTTTCTGGCGGAAGCTAGATATTTTACTTTGTAACTTGTTAAATATGATTATTTTTCTTACACAAACGCATCGCTTCACTTCAGAAGGCCTTTATTTACCCTCCGGAGCCGTGTGGAGTACGGTTATGATGGATGGATGTGGATGCATGCACTTTATTCAGCTTCAAAGTCATTGTTCCCATTCACTGCCATTATAAAACTTGGATGCGTCAGAATATTTATTAATATAACTCCAATTGTGTTCACCAGAACGAATAAAGTCATATACAGGAGCATCTCAAATTAGAATATCATGAAGTTTTTTTTTTTACTGTAATTTAATTCAAAAAGTAAAAATTAAATATATTCTCGATTAGACAATATTAAATATTTTCAGACATTTTTTGTTTTCATTTTGATGATTACACCTTACTGCTTATCAAAATAATAATATTAATAAAAAAACAGTATCTCAAATTATTAGAATATTTAATTTCAAGTTATATTAAATTCTATACTAAATTTAAACCATTCTCAGGGTATAAATACTGGGTTTAGGTCAGTAATCCCAACAGCAGTCATGGGGAAGTCTGCTGACTTTACAGTTGTCCAGAAGACGATCATCAAGACCCTCTACAATGAGGGTAAGCCACTGAGGGTCATTGCTGAGCTGGCTGTTTGCAGAGTGCTGTGCCAAAGCATATTCATGGAAAGTTGACTGGAAGGAAAAAGTGTGGTAGGAAAAGGTGTACAAGTGAAAAGAATGACCGCAGGCTTGAGAAGATTGGCAGGGGAAGCCGATTTAAGAATTTAGAGCTTCAAAAGGAGTGGACTGAAGCTGGAGTCAGTGCATCAAGAGCCACCACACACAGACGTCTTCTGGAAATGGGCTACAACTGTCACATTCCACGTACCAAGCCACTTCTGAAAAGAAGGAGAAAAAGAACTGGACTGTTGCTCAGTCCTCTTTTCAGATGAAAGTAAATTTTGCATTTCATTTGGAAATCAAGGTCCCAGAGTCTGGAGGAAGAGTGGAGAGGAGAAACCATGGAGAAACCATGTTGCTTGAAGTCCAGTGTGAAGTTTCCACAGTCAGTGATGTTTTGGGCTGCCATGTCATCTGCTGGTGTTGGTCCACTGTGTTTTCTGAAGTCCACAGTCAACACAGCCATCTACCAGGAAAGCACTTCATGCTTCCTTCTGCTGACAAGCTTTATGGAGATGCTGATTTCATTTTCCAGCAGGATTTGGCACCTGCCCACACTGCCAAAGGTACCAAAAGCTGGTTCAATGACCATGGTGTTACTGTGCTTGACTGGCCATCAATCTCACCAAACCTGAACCCCATAGAGAATCTATGGGGTATTGTCAAGAGGAAGATGAGAGACACCAGACCCAACAATGCAGATGACCTGAAGGCCGCTCTCAAAGCAAGCTGGGCTTCCATTACACTGAGCAGTGCCACAGGCTGATTGCCTCCATGCCACACCGCATTGATGCAGTAATTCATGCAAAAGGAGGCCCAACCAAGTATTGAGTGCATAGAAATGAACATACTTTTCAGAAGCCTGACATTTCTTTTTAAAATATCCTTTTTTATTGATCTTATTGGGTTTTTGTTAAATGTGAGCCAAAATCATCACAATTAAAAGAACCAAAGACTTAAAGTAGTTCAGTCTGTGTGCACTGAATTGATTTAATACACGAGTTCCACAATTTGAGTTGAATTACTGAAATAAATTAACTTTTCCACGACATTCTAATTTATTGAGATGCACCTGTACACCTAGGATGGCTTGAGGGTGAGTAAATCTTGGGGTAATTTTCATTTTAAAAGTGAACTAATCCTTTAACTCCATCTGATTCAACATACTGGAGAACACAGACATATCATGTGAAAGCTCCTTTATTCACTCGATGGCTTCTTTCAGCCATTCAGCGACACGGGGAACTATTATTCAGCACATTATTATAACAATCATTATCAGGTTATTGATAGATCATGCCTTTGCCAATTTCTTAGAGAAAAGAAATTGCAACAAAAGCCACACACAAACAAAGACACAGAGAGTCTCATCGAGATACTGGCATCATAACAATACGAAGACATTTAGAGACAACATCTCAGATATTCACAGCTCTTTGGCACATCAAAAAGATCAATCCAAGCAAAATAAATCAAACAACTCATTTCGCTGTCTGAGTATTTCAAATATAAATGCACTTGGCGACAAGACAATGCCTCTAACACACTTTCACCAGCTCCAGACAAAGACTAATGGGTTGTGGCCAAACAAAGGGCAGCTTTAGTGTATGAGTCCATCTGTGGGGCTCTGTCTGTCAGCTGTGGATGAACTTCAAATGTAGTTCCTTTATAAAGAAACAATGGCACAGTCTGTGAAGTCTGCAGTAGAACTGTAGCAAGTCATCAACAGATGCCACCACCACTGCACCCCTCGATGACTGAAGTGCTTTTCTTTGCCTCAAGCCGTCAGATGCAGCTCTATCCACAGTTCATTGTCACAGTGCACTTGACACCCCTTGTCAAGTCACCTTTATTTATATAGCGCTTTATACAATACAGATAATTTCAAAGCATATTTATAGTGATAAACATTTAAAAAAAAAAAGGTCTGTTAAAACGTTAAGCCACTAACCAAGCCAACCAGCTACGAGGTGAATCATAATATAACAAACTTTGATTTGAAGCAAAAAAGTATTTGAAAAATCATACAAAAATACAGAGGTACAGGACTATGTACTTAACGGCTTTAGTGATAGAAAGAACTACAATCTCATAGCATAATTAAATTATAAACAATGGAGGAATATAAACTTCATTTACAAATGTTAATAAAAAATAAAAAAAACATTTTGAGAGCATGTTTTGCTTGTTTTGACTCTGATTGGTGGAATTTTATGTACACCTTCATGGGTAATATAGTTTTTCACCATGAATTTTGCTGTTAAACACGATTATTTAGAACTAATTTGAAATAATGCAGGCTAACGGCTTCAACATTAGGAAATACCATTAAATGAAAACAATTTTCAATTTGCAAAAACAATTTCACTATGGAGAAAGTGAATGGAGGTTTTACTTCCGGAACCTGACTGTTGCACGTGTCAGTGTAGTCAAGTAATGATATTGCAAAATATTAAGTTTCTCCAACTAAGCAAGCCAAAAGGCGACAGTGGCAAAGATCCCAAACTCCATCTGTGACAGAATGGAGAAAAAAGAAAAAAAAAAACCTTGGTAGAAACCAGGCTCAGTCAGGGGGAACCAACATATCAACATGGATTGGTTTATTTCCAGGCAGTATCACAAGTCAGATTGTGGATTCTGAATATTTCATCCTGTTCCTTCTGCTTGGAGATTAGGATACATTATGCCAGCATTTCGTGGCTCTACAAGTCATTGCAAAACCTGGGTTATTTTAACCTCAGGGCTGGACAATACTTAAGCCTGGAGGCATCTTAGGAATATCACACAACCTTGGCACCAGAAACACCTGCACTACATATAAAATATTTACAGCATAATGTAATCCTAGATCAATTCACTAGCATGGTGTGCACATACACAGTCAAGTTCTAACTAAATCTCAAATGATTTGTTTAAGCCTCTCAATGCCCAGCTGAACACCTAAAATAACATGCATGAATCAATTAATTCAAGTGGATACAAAAATCTAAAATAAAAGGAGCATTTAAAATAAGTGGATTTTATCACTACATTTAACATGTTATATATATATATATATATATATATATATATATATATATATATATATATATATATATATATATATATATATATATATATATATATATATATATATATATATATATATTAGTGAAGCATGGTGGTGGCAGCATCATGCCGTGGGGGTGTTTTTCAGCTGCAGGGACAGGACGACTGGTTGCAATCGAGGGAAAGATGACTGTGGCCAAGTACAGGAATATCCTGGATGAAAACCTTCTCCAGAATGCTCAGGACCTCAGACTGGGCTGAAGGTTTACCTTCCAACAAGACAATGACCCTAAGCACACAGCTAAAATAATGAAGGAGTGGCTTCACAACAACTCTGTGACTGTTCCTGAATGGCCCAGCCAGAGCCCTGACTTAAACCCAATTGAGCATCTCTGGAGAGACCTAAAAATGGCTGTCCACCAATGTTTACCATCCAACCTGACAGAACTGAAGAGGATCTGCAAGGAGGAATGGCAGAGGATCCCCAAATCCAGGTGTGAAAAACTTGTTGCATCTTTCCCAAAAAGACTCATGGCTGTATTAGATCAAAAGGGTGCTTCAACTAAATACTGAGCAAAGGGTCTGAATACTTAGGACCATGTGATATTTCAGTTTTTCTTTTTAATAAATCTGCAAAAATGTCAACAATTCTGTGTTTTTCTGTCAATATGGGGTGCTGTGTGTACATTGAGGAAAAAAAGTGAACTTAAATGATTTTAGCAAATGGCTGCAATATAACAAAGTGAAAAATTTAAGGGGGTCTGAATACTTTCCGTACCCACTGCATATATTGCACACACATACACACACACACACACCCCATGCATGCTTCTGAACACATCTGTGAGCAATAGATTTTGATTTCTGACATTGGAAAGTACCATGCCAACAATCTTATTCACCATCCACTTCTGATATAACCTCTAGAAACTCAGAATTATGTCACTTCAGTAATCAATCATTATAGAATTTCTTTTGAAATGTATAAAACACTTCTATGCTGCATCTGTGTGAAAGCCCAAGCCCATTTCTCTCATGCACATCCTTCATGTCTCCCACTGTCTTCACATGCTGTTCTCTCGGCTGCTCCATACATGCATAATGCGAGTGAAAATCAGCACGTTAGACCTCTGGGGTTTGTCATAAACTAGAGCTCTCTATAATTCAGATGAAAAAAAAAGCTCACATGAAAAACTGCAGTGGCCTAATATTCTCAACAATGAATCTGATAACTACAAAAAAAAAAAAGTGTTAGGCTTCACAGTCTGAAGAAAAAAAAAAAAAACTCATTTGAAAGTTAAAGCAAAAGATCCGGTTCAGTACATCCGCTATGGGAGCTTTTAGGAGTGACAGTCGTGCTCTCATGTTGAATGCATCAGGTGAGTTATTACGTAATACAGGTGCAACACAGTCGAATTCGAGTAGTGTGACTTTAGGGTGTTAGACATTTTTATATAAACTTCTAAATTTTTTTTTTAAATAAAAAATGCTACTGTACAACCTTGATAATTGGTTAACTGTAAGTTAAATTAATAAACAGTAAAAAAAAAAAAAAATACTACTACTAATAATAATAATAATAATAAATAGGGATGCACCGATACCATTTAAGGACTGAGTACGAGTACCAATATTTTTTTTTTTTCTGGTACTCGCCGATACCAATACAGATACCGATGCCTATAAATTTATTAATATCTTTTTTTTTTTCTTTTTTTTTTTTTTTTGTGATGTGGCAGTTTTCTAAGCACAATACAGTGAGACTAATGAATGTAGGACAGCTTCTTTATTAGAGAGAGAGCACTCTGGTCTGTGTCATTCAGCGCAATTCCGCCTATCCCGCCTTCACTAATCGATAACGAATGATTGAAAGCATGCAGTTCACAATGTGTGGGTTGTCATCATTAATTTTGAAGTATTTCCACACCCCTGAGGCTGCCGCTGGTGTATCTCTGCACAGAAAATTCTGTCAGTTACGTCAGGTATCGGTCTTTGGTATCAGGGTTTTTTTTACGAGTTTGAGTACAAGTACATGAGCTTGGTATCGGGCCCGATACGATACTGGTATCGGTGCATCCCTAGGTTTAACGGTATTGCGTACACACTTCACTCGCCTGTGCATGTCTCGTCATATCCGTGAATACAGTAAAGTTGCTCAGGCTACTTTGATGCATTGTCACAAATCTGCTGGCAAAAAAAAAAAAAAAAAAAAAAGCGCAACAGAGCTCATAATAACATTGTTTTGGTTTTTTAGAGATAGCGGGAATTGAGGGATTTGAATAGTTGTAAAAGCAATGCGGAAATTGAGTTATTACTCAACGGTGAGTTTTATTGTACAGATAAATTGCAATATGTAGCTCTCTGACAGAGTTAATTGTAAAGCCTTATCTACTGTGAAGGGTCATTTCATTATGGGTTGTTGTAGAGGTGTGCTTGAATTTATTTTCAAGGAAGTAACGCGTCTAATAATGGGTATAGCTACAGTAACGTCTTCAAGCTAGTCAGCTTGAGAACCTTTCCATTTAAACTGGTTATATCTCATAAGCCTATTAAATGTTGTATGTATTAATGTTTTATGACCAACAGAAAAACCATATTCATCTGCACAGTCATGCAGAGCCAAAGCACAACCAAAACAATGTTCTTCCACAAAATGCATGCAGTTTTGTTTTATTTTTTAACTGCTGTGGCTTTTTTTGCAGGTTTTATCATCTACCGGTCAAAAACCATACATGTAATTGCTTAAAGTAATGACAACATAATCAGGCACACAATTAGAGGTATCATACATTTATGCAGTGTGGTTCGAGATATGCACCAATGTTTTGTTAAATTCTCTGACCATAAGTATAAGTAATAGTAATGCATAATCTGCAGAACTGCATTACAGAAAGCATGACAGTTTCAAACACACAGGTGCTGCACTATTAACACAAGACTCACTGGCCAACTGGCTACCAAAGTCATAAAATTAAAGGAAATTCAAGTTAAGTTTGTTTTTTTAAGGTATGCAGCCTTACATGCAAGAACACTACTGACTACGATGCCGCATGTGACGTTTTAACAAAAGTCTTGTGTTTTTCAGTTTTGCTGAAAATATAACACTCACAACAAACCCATTCAATGGTCTAATAACATCCTGCGACTGCTGACCTGAACCAAAACAATAAGGACTATTTATGTTTCAGAGCAAGGCTCAGGGGTTTTTGCATGTCTTTGGCATCTGTGTACTTCAACTGATGCTCCAGGAGGAAATGAAAGGGACAGATTTGTAGCACATCCTTATTTGAGGGCAATAGGTTCATGAGGAAGAGAAAAGCTTTGCCTTAATTTGTCCCATCACCTCTAACCACTGTATGCACTCCTTCTGTGAGTTAACACAAAATAAAGAATCCTACTGAATCAAAGGTGAGACAGCCATTGAAAAGACTCCCCGTATAAGGAGAAAGGTGTGTGTGACTGAACAAGGAAGTTCCGTGCAAAAACATGCACAAACAAAGCATATGAAGTGTTTAATCACTGCACATAGACATCTGCGACAACAGAGAATACCAACTGGGGAAGGCCAGTCAATTTTATTTTTAGACATTAATAATGTTCTCAGCTCACGCAACTAGAAACCAGCTGATGTTGCTTGATATTAACAGAGTCCTCAGTGTTCAGAAGAGAAAAAAAAAAGAAAAAAAAAAGATGAACCAAAACATTTCATCTGTACAAATCACCATCATCACATTCTTAATGTGAAAAAATAAACAAATGACTATTTTTTCAAATAAAGTGTGTTCATGAATTTAAATGTTGGTTTACGATTACAAGCTTAATAAATGATTTGCTGTAACTTTACATTTTTTAAAGAAAAATACACAAAATTTTGTGAGAGTTATTTTTTTTTTGTATTTATTTATTTATTATTTCTATTACTTTTTATGAATACATATTAGCCAGTACTATATAAAAATAACAATAGTTACTTTTTAAAAGTTAAAGGGTTGGTTCACCCAAAAATGAAAATTCTGTCATTAATTATGACCTTTGTTCATCTTCAGAACACAAATTAAGATATTTTTGATAAAATCCAATGGCTCAGTGAGGCCTCTGTTGCCAGTAAAATAATTGATACTTTCAGTGCCCAGAAAGCTACTAAATACATTTAAAACAGTTCATGTGACTACAGTGGTTCAACCTTAATGTTATAAAGCGACAAGAATACTTTTTGTGTGCCAAAAAAAAAAAAAAAATAACGACTTTATTCAACGATATCTAGTGATGGGCGATTTCAATTTTCAACTTCACTAAGCTTCACAAATCTTTTGATTGGGAATCAGTGGTTCGGAGCGTGCATCAAACTGCCAAAGTCATGTGATTTCAGCAAACGAGGATTCGTTACATCATAAGTGTATCAAAATGTCAATGGTTCACCACTGGAGGGCATGACTTTGGCAGTTTGATACATGCTCCGAACCACTGATTCGAAACAAAAGATTCGTAAAGCGTCAAAGCTTCATGAAGCAGTGTTTTGAAATTGCCCATCAATAGATATTGTTGAATAAAGTCCTTTTTTGGTGCACAAAAAGTATTCTCGTCACTTCACAAGTATTTAATGAATTATCGTCACTTGATAAAATAGAAGGTCTTACAGGTGTGGAACGTCATAAGGGTGAGTAATTAATGACAATTTTCATTTTTGGGTGAACTAACCCTTTAAAATTTCTATATATTGTTCAAAATTAAAAAGTAATTTCCAAATTTAAAAAAAAAAAAAAAAAAAAAAAAATTATATATATATATAATGAATTAATTCTCTTTGCATGTATGTATGCATGCATGCATATATATGTATGTATATGTATATGTATATATATGTATATGTATATGTATATGTATATATATGTATATGTATATATATATGTATATGTATATGTATATATATATGTATATGTATATATATATATATATATATATATGTATATGTATATGTATATGTATATGTATATGTATATATATATATATATATATATATATGTATATGTATATGTATATATATATATATATATATATATATATATATATATATATATATATATATATATATATATATATATATATATATATATATACACACATACATACAAACATACATACATACATGCATACATATGGCTGGCCAAGAACAAACTGAACTACTTGTCTGACTGGGTCTGGCAACAACAACAACAACAAAAAAAATACTGTTGAGCCCTAAAAGAGTGGAACACATCAGTACCCCTGCACCTGGAGTCTTGTTCTTGTGTGCTTGTGTCAGGTTTGATGAGTGATCTGAACGGGGGGCACACTTCTCTGGAAAACCTCACGTGTGCCGGACACACCTGGTTCAACAGCGGCAGCAGGTGTTACCATAGCAACCAGTGGCCTCGATTAATGGCCCTCTGGGTGGATTTCACATTGTACACCTGTATCAGGCAAAATCACGAAAAGACGCCACTCTAAACATAGTTCCTCCATTTCCTTTAATAGCCTGCACCATCCATCTCATGGTACATTGATGTTCTGCTTCCTCCCTTTCCAATCCAGAGCTTCAGCGCTGCACAGCACAGAAGAAGAAAGACACAGGAGGAGAAGAGGAGAAGGGTAGAAGACACACCCCATTGCCGGGCCCTCGTTGTGGTGCCAGGGCAGCAGAAGTGACGGAACTCGCGTAAGCGTGCAGGCAGCATATGTGCCTCGCTGGTGCTTTAATTAGTGATTGGGGATTAGTCACTTGGCAACTTTCTCTGGTGAGCTCACCGCACCACTTCTCCTCTCCAGTAACCAGCTTCAGAACGCCCCATAGAAGAGCAGTATGCATCATTTCCTCTTACAGATGCATAGAGTCCTTCAATGTTAACTAGCCTCTCCCAATACTGATGTAGGCTGATCATACATTTCATTTAAGAAATATATTAATATATTTTGAAATATATTTAAGATCTATGTCTGTTTAAAGGCCACCAAGAGTATGTGATTTTTTTGTATATTTTTTCCATCATATGTGTGTATATTATATTTATAAGTAAAACAGTAAGGAGAGGTATGTTATAAGCTCGAGCTGCAAGATACCTCAGCATAAAGATGTATAGGTGGCTAATCAGAGGTCTGTAATATCTGTATAAAAGGTGTTTATTGCATTTAAAAGGATGGCACACTTGGCATTGCTCAAGGATCTTGTTGCACGTGCTCTCAGGCGAGAGAGCATCACGTTTGCTGAGACGAAAGAAAAGGATGTGCAGAAAGCCCTTATGAGAGCATGGTTTGGGTGTGTTTTATGCAAATTACTTAACTTGGACATGCGGTTGCTCATTTAGAATACTCTGAATTCATCAATATTACAATTTCATGGGTATGCACACATGCTGTGAATTGTTGTTTTAACTGCTAAAGGGGGGCAAAAGTTACTTAGTGTACCTTTAATGCATCTTTCCTGAATAAAGTATTAATTTCTTTCAAAAGAAACTTTTGAATTGTATTAAACATGAATCAACATGGGTTACAGCCGATGGTACGATTAGCTGTCAGCTGTTTTCAGGGTTATCAAACAAAATTGTGGGAAATCATTCATTTTTCTATATTTCTGAAAAGTTTTGAGTGACACTTTGCTTGGGTCTAGGCTACCATCAACAGCCATATGGAGGACTAAACCTGCAGATATTAAAAATGAATAAATGAATAAATAAATGAAAGAATAAATAAATAAATAGATAAATTAATAAATAGATAAATAGGTAAATAAATGTGATAATAGGAAAATAAATAATAATAGGAGAATAAACCAATAAATATGATTATTTTTTAATAAAATTCATTTTTTCCCCTTAATGTATTATTTTTCTGCATTTATGATTTAATTATTTCTAATTCTATTTATTTATTGTTTTATTTATTTTTCCATTTATTTTATATTTACTTATTTTATGCATTCATTTATTTTTATATTTATTTATTCCCATATATATTTTTTCCAGATTAATTTATTGTAACATTTATTTATTTCAACTTTTTAAATTTATTTTCGTATTTATTTTTACATTTCTTTGTCTTGTATGATAATTAGGTGGGTTGGTCTTGCTCATAGGGCTTGCTTACCATTGGTTCATCATTGATTGAAGCTCTCGCTCGATTACTCTGGCTTTGTAGTGACAGCTCTTGCGTGTGTATCAGTTTATGTTCGCGACAACAAGGGTGACACCATTGCGTTCGTTTGACTTCTCTTACTTCTGGCTGAGAGGGAACTAATGCTAGTCGCTAGCCGTAATCCTATAGCTGTAACGGTAACTTATATTAGATTAAGCGGTCGGAGTGTTGCGCTGCACTTTATGATTTACACCCTCCACCTTAAGACGAGAAGCACCTGAGGCACTGGCTGAAGGCGCTAAACTTGAAGTGCCCACCCAAGCGCCCGTATGTGTTTTCGTAGCATTTCATGGACGGGAAGCTGACTGACGAACACCCTTACCCGAGAAATGTGTCGGCTATGATGCTCCAGTAAAGAAGTCACGGCGGCTGCTGAACAGGTTGTCAGATTCAGGTAAGCTAGGTTTGCTAGCCATGTGCTTGTTAACCTAATGCTAGATTTGTGAAGTCCCTTCTATGAATTTTAAATCAGTATTATTCACAAAACACAATGAATCTTGCACTATTACCATTGCCACCAATATATTTAATATTTACGATAGTACAGTGGTACCTATTTACTGTAGTATTATAGTACATTAGTCTTACAGTAGCTTACATTATTCCTGTAAATTACAGAGATTGCATATGATTGCAGGCAATCTAGCTACATCTCTCATATTGATATTGACTTAAGTATTAACACTAGAGTTAGAGATTGTGTATAAACTCATTTTTAATGCGTCTCTCACACTTTTCTGTTCAAGTATGAGTGCCATCATATATTCTCATGATGTACTATTACTAATGTAAACATTTTTATGGTTGTATATTCTTCCACAGATGCATCGATGAGCGTCAGTGATCAACTGTGAAGATGATCACATCCACATGCCCTGAACTGTGATGCAGAAACACATCAGGAGGATCCATCTGTCTCTGACCACAACTACACTTCAAAATCACATCTCAATCTGAAGCCACCTACATCTGAGATGAGAACACAATGCGTTGAGCCGGCGCCATTGTACACCATCAATTGCACCATCTTTGTCAGCACACAGGGTTGACATTGGATGCATTTCATTCAGTTGCCGAGCACCTTACCAACACATACACCAACAGCTTCCAGCTACACAGTTGGGATCAGCTCCTGATGACTGATGAAGCTGTCTTAATTTATTGCAAGGTTATCTTGCTGAAAGGTTTGGTGTTTCAAAACCTGTTGTTGTGGTAAATTCATAACTGCAAATTCAGGGATCCTGGAATCCCTTCGTCCAGGCGATGAAGTAACGGCAGACAGAGGCTTCATCATTACCGATCTCCTCTATGAAAGGAAGATGAAACTCATCATTCCAGCATTCACCAAGAGAGACTCTCTGAAGAAGACACCACCGAAACTATACGCATCACCAAGTGGTCATACGACTGAACAACTTCAAAATCCTTTCTTACAACAGTTCCAATTATCCTCACCTCTAAAATTGATAAAATGTAGAGAATTGATCCTGTGTAACCTTCTAAGCAACATGATTTCTGATGTAGAGGATGAATAAGGGATTTGTAGGTGCGGTCCACATCTGTGCTGTGGTTTTGATTTAACTAATCAGTGTAAATAGTGTAGTCATTTTTATAAACCTTTACAATGTGACCAGATGTTACTTATCTGTAAAGTTATTTCTATAAACCTTTGCAATATGATTAGATGTTATCTTTTGTGAAGTTTTGTTTTAATCTTTACAATGTGGCCAGATGTTAGCAGTCAGTAATTTCTTATAAAACCATATAATGTAATCTCTGTAGATTCCCCTTAAAACTTAAAGGAATGAAGTCTTCTGATTTAAACAGAGTAAGTCATGTCAAGTTTGCAAATTAATTCCATCTTGGTTTATTGCATATGAGAATTAAATGGTCAAATATTGCATGAAGGTCAGTAAAAGTTCTCTAGCTTCCTGATAACAACAAACAACTCTTACAACTGATTTTATGAAACTTATATTAAATGATACATTTTCTAAAATCACAAAGTTATCACTTTTTTTTACAAAGCTGAATTTAAAATAATTCCAGTCATTTTCAACTACACCCTCTACATGCTGCTCCAACTTCTGACAGTCCTATGGTTTCCTCTGGCTCTTCTTCATATATCTACGCACGTTAACAATGTCGATATGAGACCATCTGATCGTCGTATGAAGTTTTCTCCGTGCTCCAAATTTAAAGCATTAACGGCATTAATGTTATTTCTCATTTTGCTAAAGTTATAACTAGGTATCAACAATCTTCTAACCTAGGCGTCATCACTCTAGCGTCTGAAGTCGACGGTTCCAGACTCGATGATGATGATGATGCTGGGGATCACATAAGTAGCTTTAGCTTCGTGTTTTTATTTCTGGAATATAGTTTAAATATTTCGGCACAAATCGAATAACATTAGGTGAAAAATAACTTGCAACTCTGCAGCTCGTGCCATTTTCTTTGAAAACTCCGATCTCTATCGTTTAGCTGGCCTGATGAGTCTGTGCGTGAGCTCTTAACCAATGATGCACTGAAGCTACAGAAGGACCGCCTTCCTCATTTCCATGTTACACACGGAAAAGTAAAAATAAATGAATCAATAAATAAATAAATCTAAAAATAAATACATGTGGGAATAAATATCTAAAAATAAATGAATACATATATACATAAATAAATCTAAAAATGAATGTAAAAATAATATATAAATATAAAAATAAATGAAAAATGTATAAACACAGAAAAGAAATTAAGGGGGGGAAAAATGATTTTTTATTAAAAATGAATCATTTATTTTATCAGGACATTTATTTATTTTCGTATTATCACACTTATTTACCTATTTATCTTTTTATTAAGTTATATATTTATTTATTCTTTCATTTATTTATTCATTTATTCATTTTTAATATCTGCAGGTTTGGTCCTCCATACAGCCAAGGCCAAAGGAATTACCCACTGTACTGTCTATTCACACTTTTGGTAGTTTCATTCAAATGGCTAGAGATGTCTTGATACCAAGTTTCATTAGTCGATAATAATAGCAGTGAATTTGTCATTTTCTAAGATATCAGTTTCAATAATACACCACAAACGAAAGCACTAAACACACATATTTAAATAGTTTAAGTTATTCGATTTTGAACAAACAGTCGGTAATGAAAAAATATATTCAATGCACAGTTTTTTTCTTTTTCTTTTCTTGCCAGTGTTGTTGCTTTATTAATATTAATGACATACTAGACAGTGACAGGTCTATTAGCCTAATGCACTGCCAAGACTTAATGCATTGATCCATTTTGACTGTTTATATTAATATCTTACCAAGATGGGAATTTGCATTAGACAGTTCACACACACAGCCGCATACTATAAGCCACGCACATAGAGCACGTGCTGATTGTTCAAATGCAGTCACCTGTCTGTCAGACAGCAGTTCAAATGTCAGTACTTTGACCTTTCTATACTGTAGAAAGACTGGTATTTCAAGTTTCTGGTATATCAAGTTTAGTATTGGCAAAGTACTGGTACTTTTGACCTACACATGTAGAATTTAGATTATATACATCTATACCAGGGATTTTTTATTTTTTCCCCCCTTAATCCAAGCACCTTTTAGTAAAAATTAGGAGACTGTGAAGAGACCCCTGTTGCATTTTGTAAAAATTAATGTACTAACATACTTCATGATATTGTGAAGCCATTAAAAGCCATCCAATCCTGTCATATACATGCACATTAGATCTCTGTATTTTTCTTACAATGTGGGAAGGAAAATTAGTTTTTATATAATTAGCTATAACGTTAACTGTATTTGTGTCCACACCAACAAATGATAACGGTCTGTTTATTCTAAGCTCACGTACTGCAGTTTAAAAAAGTATGTACAACATGTTTTTGCTGTTCTTGTTGCATTTACACAGCTTTAACCAGCAGATGTCCTCAGCATGCTACGTTTCAAGTGAATAGCTAGTGTAATCGATCTAATCTAACAGTAAATTTAACTGACAAAGTCAATATAGTGGAATAAAAACAACAACTAGTCTTTTTCACTTCAACTTCAAAGGAAGCAAGACAATGTTGTCAAAACTAGCGCTGGATACCCGAGGTAATTTTATGTTACACTGTTTGCTAGCCTGGCTCTCATCGTTAAAACTTCTGACCATTTATTTGCGAGGTTATGACCGATAGTTTTCCATATATCCATTTTCTTCAGAGTATCCTAGGGGGTTTGACTTGTCAGACAGTGGTGAATTATTCTGGATCTCGGCGATTAACTTCATCTGCCATTTTAAATGCGCAAGCCCTTAAATTCGAATGGATTCTGATTGGCTGTCAGTGTTTTATCTTTCAACAGCTGGAAAAAAATAATTCTGAAAGTGATCCAACGATATAGTTTCGCTACATTGTTATAGCTGTGATGTGGACAGTGCTATTCTTTTATATTTAGAATTACTTTTAAATTATAGTTCATTCTTCATTCATTCTCTACATTCTTGGTGTAAATGGGCCTTTACGCATCATCTTGCACTTGAATGGACAAATACAAACACAATTGTCAAAATGCCTTGGCAAGGATCCTCATAAACACAGTTGGTTATATCTTGAGTAAATGTAAACCAAACAGGTGTGTCAGTATATTGGAGTCTTAAAGTGCTTCAGTAAGCTTCAGAGCGTTATGTGTCGAATCATGATTCGGATTGCGTGTCAAACCACCAAACTGCTGAAATCACATGACTATGGTGCTCTGAACTGCTGATTCAAAACAAAAGATTCATAACACTCCGAAGCAGTGTTGTGAAATTGGCCATCACTATATAAGTTATCTTGTTTTTTTTTTTTTTTTGGTGCACCAAAAATATTCTTGTTGCTTTATAATATTATATATAACACTGTACTCACATGAACTGATTTAAATATGTTTTTAGTACATTTATGGATCTTGAGAGAGGAAATGTCATTGCTGGCTATGCAGGCCTCACTGAGCCATCGGATTTGAACAAAAATATCTTAATTTGTGTTCTGAAGATTAACGAAGGTCTTACGGGTGTGGAACGGCATGAGGGTGAGTAATAAATTACATTATTTTCATTTTTGGGTGAATTAACCCTTTAATACTTAAAGACTTAATAGGCTATTTATTTTCAAACTTAAACATTTTTATATATTAAGCTGGTCTACAACATGCTATGACTGAAAAAGTTCTGATTATTTGTTATTGTTCAGTAACACTAAGTGACATAAGGCTTCATTAGTTAACATATTAATTCATCATTACCAAACTGACAATGAAAAATACTTATAAAGCATTTATTAATCTTAGTTCATGTTAATTTATTTGTTAATATTTAATAAGATTACTGAAATCAAACGTTTTAACTATTAGTTAATGGACCTGAGCTAAAACTAACAATGATCAGTTGTATTTTTTAATTAACAAAAAAATAATACTTTATGTAACAAATGTAGCTATCGCTCATTCTTAATCTTAGTTAATCTAACGTTAAATAATGAGACCTTATTGTAAAGTGTTACCTGTTGTTCTTTATAATACTTACATTTTACTTTATATTCTTTTGTGTATAGCACCATTTTATTTAAATGTTCAGAGTTCTTTTTGTCATAAGAAAAAGAGTTCTTAAAGCTGTTATACTATGACACCACTTTTTTTGTTTGCAATAAGTTAAAAACTTATTTCAATATCGTGATAATACCGTATACTGTGATAAAAGCTTCAGCAATTATCGCAACATGAAAATGTGATACCGTCACGTGCCTACCTGAAAGCATTTAAAAAAAGCAATAACTATAGTGTAAGTGCCATTTCATGATGCTCTGATGAAAGTTAACTTCAGATAAAGTCATTTATAGCAGGCGTGAGATGCTCTAGGAGGTGAACCTGAGCTGTCAACTTGAGCTGAGGGACTCTGTTGGAAGTGTGGAAGAAAGCTGAGAACATTCACACACAAGCTGCACTTCAACCATCAGTCTTTTTGTATGTGTGCGTGTCCTGCAGTGTGTACACATTTGCCTTTGGTGAGGGTTTCAGATGACTGAATGGACAGGGTTCTAGATGGATGTGGCTATACACAAACAAGGCCACTTTCAAGGTGTTCTGAACTTGTAAAATGGAGACATTTTTCTTATCGGAACAAATGCTGGTGCACTTTTTTTCTTTTTTAATGCTTGCAGGAATTTGTAGTTCGCATGAATATCTAGTTGGCTTGTTCAGTCCTGTTGATAAATCTTGATTTTGAAGGCAGAATAATGCAGGAATGTTACATTCAAAAACCAAAAGCTTTGCAAACTCTACTGTTATGGCGCCAATAAACCAACCAACCACAGTAAAGACTAAATTTACAGACATCAGTGTTCATGGTCATGGAATTCAGCTTGTGCTTCCAGTGTTTAGATTATCATACAACAAATCGAACAAACGTCAACACTCGAGAGCCTAAGAAAAACATGGAAAATTTGAGCTTTGCTATAAATAATAAATATTTAAGATTACAAGGACATAATGTTGATGCAAAGAAGCTTCTATTTTGCCATCACATGATGACGACATTTATTTAATTAACAGCATCTAAGGACATAATTTTCCATGTGCTGCTTTTTACATACTTTTGTAATCTCAAAAAGGGCCAGTAAGACAAAAGCTGTGATCTGTTTGTTAGAGGAAGGTCTATCACACTGTGCCTTGTATAAAATCCCTGTCATTTCATGAAATCATATAAATATAAATGCATGCTAGCCTAATAATCATATAGTCTGTGCCTGAGGCTGCTGATTTCAAAACTGGCTAAACACAGACAGTGCTAGACAAATATTACACTCTATTGTTAGTGTCAACCAAATTAGACTTAAAATAAAGTCAGATCACTGCAGATCAAAAATAAAGATCAAGGTCAAGAATTTGAAAAATAAAAATATACTTAAGTTTGTTTCTGGTTGATTTCCAATTGTAATAAATTAATTAATAAAAAAAAAAAAAAAAAAAAAAAGCCTATTAGCTGGGACGACTCCTTTCTGTTTACAGATGTGATGTAATGACAAAGACGAACAGTTGCATGCTGGAATTTCCTAGAGAAACCCAACAGTACCGCGCTTATTATAAAACATTATTACAAGCTAACTGTTGTGAATTGGGCTACGGTAAGGAGATAGTTTTGAACACTGGCTGGTTAAGTACTTGCTCGAAATTTGATTTTGGATATTTTTTGGCCCAAAAAGCAGCTTTAAGGACACCTTAATTCTGTTGCTGTGGGAATGTGGCCACAGTATGAACTGTGCAAGAAATGAACACAAATATTTAGTGCTGACAGGGCCTGTCAGTTAGAATCCAAAATATACCCTGCTCCAGGGTCTGTCTCGGTTTCACAGAGGTGCATCTTTCCAGGAGCACAATGAGGTATTAAACAGGTTTCCCAGCCAAACACTGGACAAATTATTATCGATTAGGAAGCGAAACCAGAAATCACCTCAGCAGGGAAGCCACCGGCATCAGAGCACAATATCTATTTGATCACACTGACAGTGTCAATAAAGAGTGTTTAATCAGGACTCCGGCAGGGAAGCTCAGCTCAAACAAAGAGCGGATTAACTGTCCCCCCACCTACCTGTATAAGGGCTGGAAATACAATTAACCAAAGATGATGTCTATATGATTGCAGTGTTGTGTCAGTTACTGTACAAATGTGTACAGAGCTTAACCAAGAGCTATCTGCACTGGAATAACACTGCAACATACATATTTAAATTAAAGCTTAAAAACACACCTCTTTTATTAGGTTTATTATTAGAGATACACCAATTTTACAATTGTGCTCTATACAGACAAGTTGATACTTATAATTATTATTTTTTTATGTTATGGCAGATAACCAGTAAACATCTTCAAATGGCCTACAACTTGACATTTTGTCCAAATAAATTAAAATAAAACATTAAAAACTTGTTTTGATAGCTACAAGTGAAATTAGGCACGCCAACAATACAAAATACATTAAAAGTTTATTTTACAATGTCCTTAATACACGTTGCATATAGTTACTACGGTAATAACTATAAATTATGCATAATTACATGTAAGCAACCCTAAACCAAACTCTAATCCTAACTGTATAGTAAGTACATGTAGTTAATTAATATTACTTAGTATTTAAATGTATAATTCCACTATAACAGGGACACTAAAAATAAAGTGTAACCCAAAGTACAAAAAAATGGATATTCATTTTGAAATTTGCTACATATGTAGCATTTTTTATTAGTAAAAATGTATTAATTTATTACTTTAAAAAAATAATGTTTTTGAAGATTAAAGAGATTCAAGTGAATGTTAAACATATTCTAAATTAAAAAATAGGAGAAATGAGCATGCAATTAATATATATATATATATATATATATATATATATATATATATATATATATATATATATATATATATATATATATATAAAATAGATATGGTACTGATCAGTGCTATGTTTTTGAAATTGTAGTATTTTATTTTGTTAAATTAATGTATTAACTAACATGAACTAACCATGATCAATACATTTGATAACATAAAAAGTTAATAAAAATACAGCAGTTCGTAGTTTGTTCATGTTAGTTCACAGTGCATTAACTAATGTTAACAAATACAACTTTTGATTTTAATAATGTATTACTAAATTCTGAAATTAACATTAACAGATTAATATATGCTGTAGAAGTATTGTTCATTATTAGTTCATGTTAACTAATGTTAACAAATTAACCTTATTGTAAAGTGTTGCCAAAATTGTTGCACAGTTTTCTAAGGATCATGGCTGCAGTAATTCATTAAATAAGGCATTATCTGATTTTAATATTTCATATCAAGTGCAAAATAGAAAGGACATTCTCCTTTTCCTCCCTGTATTGGCCAGTGTAAGGATTAGTTTTGCATGCCCCGACATGCCTAACACCTCTACCACCTCTTACCCTTGGAAAGGTTAGGTCTCAACCTGCATCAACTTGCATGCACATGTTCATTATCTCAAGAAGCCAACACGACAATAATGAAAGCATTCTGCCAATGCACTTCAGGAATCCACGACCTAATAATCCAGAACTTGAAGGTCAAATTACAGTTTCTCATCATAACTGACAAGAAGAGCCACGTTTGTAGTATCTAGGGTTAAGGGGGGTTGTTCTGACATGTTTTCTGATAAAGAGGTTAAGCCGTGTTTTTGACAGCAGTACATAGATGCCTTACAGCGACAGATAATAAAATCAATAGAATATGTTGCAAATGTATGCATGTTAGAAACACTCTTGACACTATTTACATGCCATTTGTCTGCTTAGAGGTCAGGAACCAATGCTGGAAAATCAGCTCTGCTAATTGTACAAGCCTCACACCAACACGAATGTTCGGCATAAAAATTTGGTCCAAATTTCACATACAGCGGACAGCCTGATTGAAAAAAGCAAATTCACTCTCTGACAGAAGGTGGTGCTTAATGAAAATCATGTGACAGCCTGCGCTTTTTCACAGTGCTCATATATATATTGCATAATTATCAAATGGGGTAACGTAATAAATGTGATTTTGCATGTTCTTTACCTTACAGCCTACACTTCACCTAATAGGCCTGTAGGTGGCACATAAACTTCATTTAACCAGCTTTATCAAACGGTAAATCAATTTGCATGATTTTGGTGAGCCCTTCGTAATTTGTCTTTTTCAATATATACTCTAAGCGACACATTTTTGTTTCATATGGTGGAGATCCATGTTTGGATTTATTACAGTTCATCACCGAAGGTATGATGGCAGATTTAGTCATACACACAGCACAAGCAGCTTGTGACAGAGCACAGACTGGATGTATGACACTTTCATTTGAGCAGAATATCGCAATAGAGATTGCAAAACTCAAACATGCTTTTCAGGTTTTCAGACCATCAGTGCTTTTTCCGCAGTGTAGAGAGTGCGTGCGCATGGTTTCCAGATTGCAAAGATTAAGTAAAACACTGGGCAGAAATGTATCCTTTTAAGAGAAAAGCTCTGTTTGGGGGATTTATTCTCTTGACATCTGGCAACCCCAAGCATGAACACTTGTTACGACTGCAAGATATCACAAATATCAAAAAAAAAAAAAAAAAAAAAAAAAGGATTTTCAATATAAATAGCGAGCAAATACCAAAACGGTTATTTTTAATTAATCGTGAGAAGCAGAAATCTTTATCACAACTAAAATACGATTAATCATGCAGCCATAGTTTTTATTATGTTTTGGTTCATTTTAGTATAGTGTTTTCTGATAAAGAGGTTAAAGAGGTGTTAAAGCCTTACACCAACACGAATGTTCGGCATAAAAATGTGGTCGCTCAAAATAACTAATTCGTTTGAGTAGGACAAACTTAAATTAAACTAATTTGTTCAGTCAAATTAACTTTTATGAGTATTCAGCACTTTTTTTCCTTGGAGTTCAAAGAACTGACATATTTTAAGTAAATGAACCGTTTCATTGTTTTGAGTTTTATGAACTTAATTCTTTTAAATTTAGACCAACTTACGTTCAACTGAAACTAGGCTGGGATTTCTATTTCCCAGCATGCTTCGAAAGGGAAAGTAAATGCTAAAATTAAGTGTTATATCTTGTTTTTTGCGCAAGATTAATGTTAAGTGGGAGATTTAGCAATGATTCATGTTTTGTTATGTTAATTTAGAAGAGTTTCTGTTAATGTTGGTTTTTGGAAAGTTACTATCATGGTGACAAGTGGTGCATGTGGCCTGGTTTGAGAGCAGGTATGTTAAATGTTTTATAGTGCTGTACACATTCAGCAAGTGTTATACTATGCTATTGCTAACAATGTTAGCAAATTAACAAGTTGGCATTTTCTGAATTAGCTTGTTATAGCTAGCTAAAAATGTTTACTTTGAGATTACATGATGATCTTAAGTTAAATATATGTATTACTTTATTTAAATATTTCAATTTAAGAACAATTAAAATTTATGAGTACAGAATAACAAACTTCCAGTTCTGCTTGCTTAAACTTCTAATTTTTGAACTTCTTGAATTTTTGAAAATCTTGTAACCGATTGCCTCAATTATTTTGAGTTTTGACAACTTGTTCAGGTTTATAGCATACTTTAACTTAAACGAAAAATGAAAAATGGCAACTAGCTAAAATAAAATAAGTTTTGGTTTTAGTTAAAGGTGCCATCGAATGAAAAATTGAATTTATCTTGGCATAGTTAAATAACAAGAGTTCAGTACATGGAAATGACATACAGTGAGCACAGCCTTAAACTCATTCAGAATCAAATGCAAACATCCAAATAAATACTATTACTAACAGGAATCGATGTATGCATGATGAACACTTTGTAAAGATCCATTTTGAGGGTTATATTAGCTGTGTGAACTTTGTGTTTGCTGTTTAAGTCAGTTGAAAGCTTGCGGGGGCGGGGGAGTGGGAGATTTAAAGGGGCCGCACGCTTAATCGGTGCATGTAATAATGGCTCAAAATAGGCAGTTCAAAAAATTGGACCCACTTTATATTAAGTGGCCTTAACTACTATGTACTTACATTTAAATTAATCATTTGATACAATGCACTTATTGTGTACATACATGTTTTTACATTGTACTTATATTTTAAAAACACCTGCATGTAATTACATCTGTAATTAATTTATGTAATTACATTTATAATTACACTGTTGACCCGTCCCTTAACCCTTACCCCTTACCCCTACCCTTAAACCTACCCATACCACCAAAGCTTTCCCTAACCATACCCATATCCCACCTCAATAGCTGCAAAAGTGTTTAGCAATTCAATATGTACATTGTACTTATTTTTTGATGTAAGTACATAGTAGTTAAGGCCACTTAATATAAAGTGGGACCAAAAAATTAATAATAAAAAAAAAAAAATCTATGGGGTATTTTGAGCTGAAACTTTACAGACATGTTCAGGGGACACCTTAGACTTATATTACATCTTTTGAAAAGGGGTTCTAGGGCACCTTTAACAATAATAAGCCTGATTACAATTAATTTTATTATGGGGTAAAAGTTCTCTCAACTATTCAAAAACGTTGTGCCACACAACATCTTTGCACATGACAAAAATCAGTGTAATGCTAAAACAGAAAGACTAAAATAATAATAAGGAAATAAACTGCTTTAATAAATGCCCAAAGCAAACCGAATCTTTGTTTTGTACTATGGATAGCAACTCAGCTCAGTAATTTACACTCCAGAGTTACACAGGAACTTACCAACAGCAGGTGCATCATACTCATCTCCCAGCAGGATCTCAGGGGCAGAATAAGCCAGCGAGCCACAGCTGGTGGTCAGCTTCTTTCCTGGCTGAAACTTATTACTGAAGCCAAAGTCGGTGAGCTTGACCAGGCCTTGTTTCTCAAAGAACACCACATTCTCAGGCTTCAGGTCACGGTGAACCACATGCAACCGGTGACAGTACGAGATGGCGTGCACGATCTGGGCGAAATATTTCTTTGCCAGCTCCTCGTTCAATCCCTCCTCGTGCTTCATGATGTAATCAAACATGTCACCACCATCGCCAAGCTCCAAGATCAGGTAGAGCTTAGTCTGTGTGTCGATGACCTCATAGAGCCGAACGATGTTGGGGTGCTGGACCAGTTTCATACAGCGGACCTCCTGGAAGAGGTGACCAGTTGCGACCGTGTCAAGCTTGGTCTTGTCAATAACCTTGACTGCCACTTTTTCGCCGGTGAAGACATGACGCGCTAGTTTGACCACGGCGAAATGGCCACGGCCGAGCGTCTTGTCTAGGTCGTACAGTCCAGCGATCTTTCCGTCGTACCCACGCTTGATTCCTGCCATGATTGCTGGTCCTCCGGTGGGATGGAGGGGGGTGTGGCCCCCGGGGGAGGGGTGGGGCTTAAACCGGAGGGAAAATCCAGCTCACTTTAGCACACTGGCTGCTAACGGCAATACCATGATGGCAGGTTCCTGTAAATCAGAGATATACCAGTACAAAAATTAGTCATAAGTACACAATCAGTCATAAATTGATAACAGCAATAATTATTATATAATGTTTATAATCTTGCATGCTGATGTTACATTTAAGACCTTAAAGCTCTATGTGGCCCAATGGTTTTCTCACTGTCATTACATTAACCAATTTTAGCCCATGGGTAGCCATTTTAAATAAGGTTTTTCCACTGTTTTTCCATCTGTAAATATTGTGGTGAATATACATAAAAAAAGGAATATAAAAAGACAACTTTAAACTTTTGGACTTTTATATAAATGTAACAAATTATTATTATTAAAAATGTCTTTAGTTTTATATATTAATACATATAAAAAAAGATAAATTATTAATGATGAAATAGAATTCAACATTAAAAGTAAAGGCTTTTCTAAAATGATATGTTATGTAAGGATTGTACAGTCTACTGGTCATGCTTGTTAAACTGTATAAAGTTCAAATATACAAATTATCCAATCGAGCATTTCTAAGAACCACATAATAAACAATATTAACTTTTAAGTTTAAAAATCAATTTTAACTCTTTATTCTAGCTTCAAATAATAAAGGATTCATGTGTTCATATAGTCCAACAGCAGATTTGACCAGAGTCAAAATCAGAGTAATCCCATCATGCAAAGCTACAGAGTGGTTCCACTGCCACAGGCCTTCAACATGGACCATCATAGATTTGTATTGATTTCCTCTCGTTAGTGAAAAAATAAAAGCCACAAGTCTGGCAAGTAAGCTGGTGCTCCAGAAGAGGCTGCCTCCTAAAAGGGCTGATTCAATTTTAGTGGCATTAACCTCAGGCCAGTGCTGGAGTTGACTGCCTCGAGAGCTGCCACAACTTTCACATGTTCACACTCAGCATCCTATACATTCTCCTTATCTCCTAAAATCATGTCACTCATCAGGAAGAGATGAAGTCGATTGAAATGATTGGTTGAAATGATCGATTAAGCAAGGTCATCATTACAGTGCGCAGTTTTGAGGCGCTTGTGGCTTATATGCAAAACGTGCAACAGACAAATGAAGTGAGCATGCCGTAGTTACATATTCTAAATGTATTAATGTCTTGAAGCCTTGCAATGGATTAATGGATTAATGGATAAAGTAGGCTAGACTTTTATTTCGAAACATAATTAACCAAGGGTCCAAAAAACCCTCCAAACAAGTGATTTTACTGAACCTAAGAACTACTTACTTGTGTAATCGCCACAATAAAAGTACATATAATACATGAAACAGCTTCACAAAGTCTTTTCAGACACACGGTTTCATTATTTCGGTTACAATAATTTAAATAATCACAGAAGTACTATTGTAGATTATATTTCAAATGTAAACACTGATGTCTACGGTAGCGATGAAATTAAATGACATTATTACACTAAGTTTTGTCAGAACCTTTAGTAAATTAGCCTACATGTTCTGTTTAGTTATCTATTATTTGTTTTAAAAAAAAATTGAGATTCTGAATTCATCCAGAATCAAGCAGCTCTACACTGGACGAAAAACAAAATCTGATACTGTGTCAAATAATCTGGATATTAAGTTTTGGGGTGTCTATTATTTGCATTTACTACCACTTTTTCTATGTAAAGTGTAAAGGCGGTCGCACACCGGGCAAGAAGCGCAGCACCACGTCACATTGCCTGTGAGTTGTACTAGATGCATCGCACACTGGACGCACACATTCTATTGTCAGTTTGTGGTTAACAATACTGTTATAAGGTGCTCTTAAGCCCCGTTTCCACCGCAGGAACTTTACCCAGGAACTAGGGACTTTGGGCTGGTACTTGGTGTGTTTCCACCGCAGGAACCAGGAACTAAATAAAGTTCCGGGTAAAATTTCCCCCTCAGAACAGTCCCTGATGGTGAAGTGGTACTTTTTCAAAGTTCAGGAACTTTCGGGGGTGGGACTAGGCGCTGAACATGCTGATTGGTCAGATTCACGCCGCATTTGATTGGTCGACTCATTGTTGGAAGCCATGCCGGAATCCGATCACATCTAAATGATATCGTCTTAAAGTTGTTGTAGTAAAAAAAAAAAAAAAAAAAAAAAAATCAATCTAACTTTTTTACACCATGTTTTTCCAGACGAAACGAGTGGTCCGTCACTGACAGAAAGAAACAGTCGCGCGCAGTACTACGTCACCGGACAAATTAGCCTAATTTTCACGGTACTTTAGACCGTGTGGAAACGCAGAAGGCAACAGGTCTGGGGGGGACAAAAAGTTCCTGGGAGAAAAGTTCCTGGTACAATTGTTCCGTTTAATTTCGGTGGAAACGCGGCTTAAGTGATCCTGGGTGGAGTAACTTCCTGCTGACGTTCGAAGTGTTGTCAAACAAAACAAAGGCTAGCTAGACCCTCCCTCCTCCTCCTCCTCCTCCTCCTCCTCCCCCTCCCCTCCGTGCTTCCTGAAACAGCCATGAACTCGCATTTAAAATCATTCTTGTCTGTTATTGGCTGGAGCATGTTTATTATGATTCGTGGTCCAGGCTGCACCAGTTTGTTTTTATTGCCATTTTCGGAACTTGTGGCGACTACAGAGACCGCGTTTTTTACAGTGTGTTCAGGGGACAGGCAGCTAGCGGATAGTGAGGAGATGTTTGCTGTATGTGACAAAAAATGTTTTGGCCATCACTTAGAGCACCTTTAAGGACACTATGAAATTAAGATAAATACAAACATTGCTTCAGTCACTGATCATTTGTGCATTAATTGAGAATCTCACCTAAAAAAATATGAAAACATCAGCAATATTCCTTTACGCCGATTTCCGTATCTTGTCTTTAAAGATTCTGAAGTTCGTGGCATATAATTCAGGGTATTTCACAACTTCATTGAGTTTCATCCATCATAAACGTACTCCATACTTATAAAGAAAGTGTAACGCCTGCTGCAGTTCAAAAAAGCTTACGCAACATCAGTTATGCTTGTTTCGTAAGTTGAATACAGAGGGCAGTCTGGCAGAAGCTAGATATTTTACTTTAGAACTTGTTAAATGTGGATATTTTTCTTACACAAACACATCACTTTGCTTTAGAAGGCCTTTATTAACTTCCCGGAGCTGTGTGGAGTACATTTATGATGGATGGATGCACTTACTTGAGCTTCAAACTCGTTGGTCCCATTTACTGCCATTATAAAGCTTGGATGCGTCAAGATATTTATTAATATAACTCAGATTGTGTCCATCAGAAAGAAGAAAGCCATATACACCTAATTTTCATTTTAAAATGAACTAATCCTTTAATGTGTTACTTTTTAGCTTTTCAATCAGTCAGTGACTTTTTACATATATATTTACAGATTTTTAAATAGAAAATAGCTCTAAGCACTTAGTTTTATGATCTGTCCTGACAGTTATTTTTTATCTCATGACTAAACAGGATCTAAGGAGCTAATATTATTATTTATTCTAAGGGAGAGTCTATGTGCAGGAAATCTATGGGCTTTTTCAGATCTTTCGATCTAATGAACAAAATAAGCTTGCGCAATTTACCTGTGAAAGTGACCGGAGACGACAGAAAAACATGGAGAGCAGCAGTCTGGCTTGCACGCTTCCCATAGGTCTTTTGTGGCTGTTCAAATGCATTAAACCACATGAGCATCGACACTACGAAAGTAATTCGGTCAAATGTGTTTTCGACTACCTCTAGAAGTGGTCGAAAGTGACAAGCCTGTACACCTGTATTTAGCGTAATTTTCATTTTTGGGTGAACTATACCTTTAATTCATAAAGTTATAGATTCATTCAGATCCCTAACCCCAAGTATGAGAAGCAGCAGCATGTTTGCCTTAGCAAACACCATTAATTAGCCTGCAGTTTCATTACATTTGCATAGTGCTTTCATAGCACACAAATAATAGCTTGGTTCATTAACAATGAACACTACAGGCCACTACACCATCTTTTGTTGAATTGAAAGAAATGTCCTTCTCTTTTCATAAAACAGAGCTTGTTATGGTTTAAGAGGAGCAATTGTTCAAGGATCTGGATCATTGTTCAGGACCCTGCACTACTGATTATTATGTTGTCATCATAAACAGCTGATAATCACTGATATTGACACCAAAGCCCATATTGAAGTGGTGAGAATTTCTAAGGATAATATTAGTATGCATTTATAAATTCTGGACTTCTTCCAAACAAGGCGTCCCAGATGCTCCAAATCCTTTTGTACACAACCAAAGTGGGAGATCAGCATAAATAGCATTTCAGATTTCAGCTTGCCTATTGAGCAGCCTACAGCAAAGCTTAAATAAATCATATCCCGTTGTAATGCCGAATACTGGATGGCTACCAATTACCACGCAGTCCTAATGGATTCAAATGACCCTAGCAGAACAGTCAACCCCTACTTGAATGTTCCAATGCGAAACGCTAAATCAGAATACATTTACAGTCCTTTCGCAATTACACACCAACAGCTCCACCTTTTTGGAGAATTCCTGATATACAAGCATATCAGCCAACAATCTGTCAGTGAATGACTGTTCAATGGCTGGAATATACTGTAACTGTTGAGTAATATTGTCTCTCTCACTACACAGGTGAGATCAGAGTTAACCCTGTAAAGCCTGACATATAAAATAATAGTAAGTATAATCTTTTTAAAAAAAAAAAAGTTTATTAAACCTTTAAACTAGGGGTGTAACAATATATCACAAATTCGCAATATAAAAATGCAACAATATGTATTGTTTATAGTTCACCCAAAATGAAAATTACTTACAGTTTACAGAGTTTTAGTGTCAGTACTACATTAAACTACTATATATAATGTTGAATATAATGTTTAATAATGCAATGGGAATATTTGTGGGTCCTGATAATGCCAACTGTCTTATGTCACCAGTAAAAAGTGGCCTACATTATTTTACATATATAAAGTCAGTGCAAGCATACACGTCTAAAATAATTTTGTATTTTCAGCTTCATAATCATGAATATTTTTATTCTGGTGTCACCATTGACCTGTGCATTGGGTTACCAGCAACAAGTCCAAGCCTATTAATTTCCACCCCCAATGCAATACCAAATTTATCATTTTAATCAAAAGTACATTTTTTTGTTAACTGTTTATCATACGTCTTGGAGTATCGCAATAATATATCAGGAGTTCAGTATCGTGATATTTATTGAATCAACATGAGGGTATTGTTACACATACTTTAAACAAAATCTATGTTTTATGGTTTTTATAGGCTTTTAGTTTTATGGCCCATATAGTATGTTAGATTGAGAATATGGAGATCATACTTGAGGGGGAAAAACAGCTCAATTTTATTCAAAGGCAACTTGTATATCAGACCGTTTACACAAAATGCATACACATATCAGTTCACTCATATATATATATATATATATATATATATATATATATATATATATATATATATATATGTGTGTGTGTGTGTGTGTGTGTGTGTGTGTCTTTACAGCAAATGATAATTAAATGCTTAGTTTTATGGCGGGGCAAAACACAATGCAATGCAATGATGACTGTGAAATATAAATAAACATTCCTCAAATAACCTGCTGTACCACATCTAATATTTACATTTAAAAAAAATATATTTTAAATCTAAAAAAAAATTATGAAGTAAATCTAAGTTACTTCAATAAATGTTATTAAAAAATATCTAATACCAATATAAAAGTTTTTCTGACATTTACTTTAAAAAAATCAGTAAAGATTTCACAGCAGAAAGATATGTTCCACAACCTGAATATTTTTTTTTAGAATTATACTAAAAGGTTTTTTACTTACTGAAAAAGTATGATCTATCAGATGACAAACGGCATGTAGTAGTTTGAGTACAACAGGTTCTGATTGAGTTCTGATCATGTTAATAATTTAGAGGCCTTGCATCAAATATGATACAGAAGGCTTTGTATGGTTATGGTCTAAGTCATGTTCTTGGGCTCAGTTTTACATCAAGAGATGGTTATTTTCTTATATATTAACAATACATTCTAACCACAATGTATAAGACAACCCTGCCAAATTGGCACATAATCATATTGCCAGAAGTTACAGGACCAGTTTTACCTTTCAGGTTGCATAACATGATTACAGTACACTAGGCTGAAGGAACGTGTTCCACACCTTACACATTCCAGTGTGACATGAGACACATTGATCAGAGTACAGCACTGAACCTGATCTTCTGAACTCTTACATGCCTCTGCAATCAAGTATGGAAGTACTGATGAAGAATTACAACTCTGAGTGAAGACTGTTGCCCAAAGCTTTGTGAAACCCAGCAAATTAAAGCTTTTTGTGTTCACAGCTATTAGACGAAAAGAAACCTCCATAAAAACAGACAAGCAGCAATGGATCAGTAATATGATCACAATGGATGGATATACAATCTTTAATACTGAGAGCATCAAACCACAGTTACTAAGATGCACACTCACATCAGAAGCATGCAAAACCGCATCCATCTTCTTGATAAGATGCAATTAACCAAGCTTATTAAAAAAATCCAAAAAAAGTCCATCATTAAACACTCTCCTAGCATCAATGCTAGCAAAACCACATGTGCAAAGAGAGAAAAGCATCCATGTCTGGTGATGATCATGGACACATCATGTGAAAGCAGACCTGATATACCCATGCATGTCAGGCCTGATTTGGCCCATAAGCTCCTTATGAGCTCCATACATCCATAGAGAGAAAGAGGATATAAATAATAGCTAACTGGCTACACGCTTCTAATACAGCCTGTGATGACCCGATAAACTTGAACAAGGCCGATCTAGCATCATGTGCCCCCATAGAGCATGCATGCAGCTGTCAAATCACATCCAGATTAATTGATCTTCTTAAACGCACGTTTATTGTGCCTTAAACAGATGCTAACCGGCTAACCGTGTTAGCATTCTAATGCACTATCACACAAAGCTTTGACTTACCGCTCGCTCGGGCGAACATTAAACCCACTTAAAACTCCTAAATGCCCCGGCGGCTGTAGATCCGAAGACGGGTGAAGCCCGGCTGAGTGTGAGTCCAGCTCGAGTGTGTGTGTGTGTGTATGTGTGTGAGGTTAGTGCTGATCAGTGTGTGTAAAGGCTGCTGGTGGAAGTGCGACTCTCAGCGCTTCTCGCTCTCCGCCCTGAAACCATTGAACTGCACGGAAACATCGGATGAGTCACATTGTGGCGGGCTGCACTGAAAAATACCATCACCAGAGGGCGCTATGTGGCCGTAAGTTTACCGCTTGTGTAAAAAAGATTGTTTTCAAATTCCATCATCATAATGGAGCCTTCAGTCTTCCAAATGATGTTAGAATGGGGTGTAACAAGTACAGTAAACATGTTTAATTCTGAGTATTGCTTGAGGAAGGCTAAAATAGCATTTTAAACAATGTTTCTGTAAAATAAAAATCTTTCTGCGAACTGAAATTGCGACTATTTCAAGGACATAAACAATAACAAACGCGTTAGAATGCAACTGCGCATGTCTAGCCCTGAAGCATTTCCAGTGGCGCCATTTTTAAATCACAGATCTGTGAAAACCAGTGCCCAAGGAAGTCGACCGGAAGTTGAAGTCGGCCGCGTGCCGCCATCTTGTAGCAGAACTTCACTTGCGTTAGCATCCCATTGACTCCCATTCATTTTGGCGTCACTTTGACAGCGAATAACTTTACATCTGAGGCGTTTAAAGACTCCATTTGTCCATTATTTATTTCTAAACATACACGACAATGTATAAAGGGCTCCATTACCTTCTATGTTACATTATGGCCCCGTAGAAACAGTTTTTGTAAAAATAGGCTAACGATTGAATCATAACCACTCGACTCTCTGTCGCACAGTAGAGAAATTACCGTACAGACAGGAGGAGAAGCTCGCAGGCAATAGTATGCATTAACTTAATATGGCGTACTGGTGTTACATTTTAAAATACTATACAAACTAATTAATCAGAATACTTACTCCTGCTCACTCACGCCAAAGAACTCCCCGCTCAAGCTCGCCGTCTCTGCAAGATTAACGATGACAGTTTGCACGCACAGCTAATAGAAGATTTACATCTGTCAGACAGGTTGCTGACGTCATCAAGCTTAGTTTGAGTCTGCGCGTCAGAAACGGAAGTGCTAAAAATCGCTAAAAATGGGCTTCACTTGTCTCAATTGAGTTCCAATGGGGTCGCTGTGTCCATTTCTTTTACTGTCTATGGTCAAAACGGTCAGACCGTACTTTTATTAGTCTAGCGCAAACGGAACAGTAAAAACATTTACAAAAACTGAAAATCACAATGATGTGGAATAACTGGGCCCTTTAAATAAGACTTTGAGGCGCAAACTTTTCACACAGAACATTTAACGTTTCCCTTGAGTACCTGATCCAGACGACTGCCATTATTCGGTTGATATTGCGTACGTCTACACTAGATGCAGAAAAAACAAATCGCAGTCTGGATGCTTACTTTCTTAGCGGAAATGTTGGGAACATTTGTTCGTACAATGTGGAAGACATTTGTCTTGTGTTGAGCGAAGCTGAAGCAAGTCAGCTGGTGTCAAAAACTTACTCATCTTTGTTCGTCGCTAATGTGCTTGGGGAGGATTTTCTTAGTTTACATAGCACTTGTATGACTTGGGTAAAGTTGGTTTTATATTTGCGCATTCGGACATCCGTATTCAATAGCCTTGTTAATCACACTTCATTGGACATTCAGTGGTCATTCACAAGTAAATATGCCATTAAAACAATACTTGCCTATTTTGATCGACTGTGAAAAATGTTGTAAGTTGACAATCGTTGGTTGTCAATATCATGTCGCTGCTTAAAATTCGCAAACATTAATTTATTGCACATTTATTGGAAAGTCTGAATTTATCAGAAGTCCGAATGTGCGAATATAAAACCAACTTTACCGAAGTACTTGTATGGATGGGTCAGTCTGCATCTATGCAAATAGTAAATTGCTAACTGTATGCTAGTAAACTATTTGCTGTGTGCCATTATTACTTATTTCATACGTTTCATTGACTTTTCCAAGCCAGTCAGACAATGAGCAGTTCAGAATAGAACATACTTGGGCTGGATGATTAATCGAAAAGTAATCGAAACCGGAATTCAGAACATCTAACCGATGTAATTTTCCCATGTCGGTTATTTTGGTTTTTAATCCTGTTAACACTTTCCCCTTGATGTGGATGATGTGTAGTCACATGACTCTGCCCCATCCAGTCAGCGGCATGGAAGCAACACGTTAGCAAACTCAAACTCATAGTCAACACGTGAGACGGCGAGAGGAGCACAGAAACTCATTGTCAAAGCTGTTCTGTGATTTATCACTAAAGTAGCTTTGAAACTCAAAAGTTATAGCATATATTTTTTCTACTTTTGAAGTAACTATACTTGCAACCCACAGCTTCACAATTAATAGAGAGACAGTATGACTAATTCACACATGCAGTCGCTCTCATTAATGCAGTAAAATAAATGTACTGGTACTGTGCTAATTTATCTGTATCTGTTTTACAACGAGCAGAAATCTATAAGAAATGTTATGAACCACAGAAAAAAGAACAGCTGAAAGTGAGCTGTTATGTCGGAAAACTCTTTCATTAGGAAAAAATATACCTATATATATATATATATATATATATATATATATATATATATATATATATATAAACAAATATGTTTCTATATGTTTTTTTTTTTTTTTAAGTATACAGTCACGGATATGCAACGCAACCAACACACACATTAAAAATAAATATTAGATGTAACAAGATTAATTAGAATTCCAGTCACACTTTATGTGTACTTCACCATTTTATAATATACATGTAATTACATTTAAAATACTTGCATTTAACATTTGTTGTTACACTGTTAACTTATCCCTACCTGTAACCCAAAACTTTACCCCAAAACCAAACCTAACTTAACCCTACCTTTACTCTTAAACCCAAGCATACCTCAAACTCAGCAATAAATGTAGGAATTTTCCAGAATAGCATGTAGTAACACAGTAATACATGGTCTTATGGGTAGTATTTAATATTAGTACATAGTTAATACCACCTAATATAAAGTGTGACTAGAATTTCTGATGAAAATCCTGTCATCATTTACTCACCGTCATGTTGCTCCAGTCCCTTATGACTTTCTTCACCAGCATATTTCGCTTTCATTAAAGAAAAAAAAAAAAAGCTGAAACATCAAATGCCTAAATCATCGCGAACTCGACGGAAGAACATTAAATAAACACATTATTTATCGTAAAATACATTAAATTCCATCAGCTACATTTTTCAACAAGATTATGCTTGTTTATAAGAGATTAGGGACGTTTTCATATCACGTGACATATTTGACCAATCTGTAAATTTAACGGTGCGGAAATAGTAATTCGTTTGAAACGTGTTGTCTTTTCTAGGTTATAAATGTAGTTCTAAAATTAAAACAACCGCATTCTTGTGCGTCACTGGACGCGTTTATATTGTCAAGAATGTTTTGCATTTAAAAAAAATAAATAATAATAATTATTATTATTCTCAAAGCGAAGCTATTTTGTATCGGTCTTTGTCAGGTGACGTCACACTCGTGAAAACCGAAGTGCATTATGGGTGTCGTCGCCATTTCTGAGGTATCCAAACAATCTCTGTATCAGTGCAGAGTTGTTTCTTCTTTGGCTACTTTTCATTGTAAAAATGGCACACTTTTGTTGTGTGAAAAGCTGCAATAATATGTCCCACGATAGAAAATGTCAAAAACTTTACTACGAGATTAGATTTAGTCGGTTTCCTACTTGAAAAAAGGCTGTACGGAGAGTATGTAACGTTAGAGGCAATAACAGAGGCGCCGGATCGCACGGGTTGCCGCGGTGAGACGCAAAACATCACTTTCGTCAAGATATCTCCATTCAAGTATGTTTGCTTTCTACATTTCACAAAGGTAAGTTAGAGGTTTCTGTTTTCTAAAAGTAGAAAACGTTATAGCAACGCATTGTTTTGGATTGTATGTGCTATGAAACAAGTCAATTTAAACTGAATCCCTTTACTTGAATATGTCTACATTTTATTTTTTTCTTAATTTTGCTACAGCATTTTTATACTTAAGGTACGACATTTTTGCTCTGTATCTATATACTGATTCTAATTTTCTGACTACTTTTTACAGCTGTGGTCTGTGGACCTTTTCATTTCATTGCAGATCAGCCTGCTTAAAGATTATGGAGACTGACCCCAACTGGACACCATCCCTCCCTACATTAAGGCCACATCAGCATTAAACACAGGCTGTGTCTCAATCAGCTCCCTAGTTCATTAGTTAGGGCACTGATCAGGACGGTCTCAGTCACAAAATTTGTATACACAATATACTGATTCAAGAGCTCAGAGCTGATTGAGATGCACACACAGACACTAAGGAAAAACAATCCAGTCAGCTACTTGGGTAAAGTTGGTTTTATATTTGCACATTCAGACTTCTGATAAATTCAGACTTTCCAATAAATATGCAATAAATTAATGTTTGCGAATTTTAAGCAGCGACATGATATTGACGACCAACGATTGTCAACTTATAACATTTTTCACAGTCGATCAAAATAGGCAAGTATTGTTTAATGGCATATTTACTTGTGAATGTCCACTGAATGTCCAATGTAGTGTGATTAACAAGGCTATTGAATACGGATGTGCGAATATAAAACCAACTTTACCCAAGTCAGTCAGCTGACACTATGGTCCATCAGGCTGGAGAAAGTGATCATCTTCACACTGAGAAGATGCAGGAGGCTGGAGGAGATGGTGATCTGCATGTGCAGAAGTAAACCGACTTGATATGTACAGGATGTCTGATGTTTGTTTTGGAGATGATGTTAATGTACTATACGGGTCTGCCAAACCTGGGAACCTTTATGGCGTTACAATTTTTTTTTTTTTTTTTTTTTTTGTGCCTCTGATTCCAGACGCAACAAATACAAATTTCAAATGCTTCTGTGAACCTTAATATACCTCAGATTTGGTCTGCCTGCACAACACTTCTAATGTTTCCCCTGAGACGGTATACAGAACATTCAATGAAACTGTGTCATATCTATGCAAACCTGAAGCTTTCAGCTGTATGGGCATACAGAGATGATTTGCACAGAAATATGTCTCCTTTGTTTAAATACAGAGTAGCAGAGATTACTGACTGTTTTGAGATTTTCACAGAGAAACCATCCAATCAGCGCATGTTTGAATCTTTTGTAGAATTGTAGTGTAAAAATGTGCTGATGCTTTATCCAGTCTTGCATGAACAATAAAGCATGTATAATTAAATTTTTCAGGGTGATTTGTAGATTTATGTTATATGCACTTATAGTATTAACAGGATAATTAATAATATACACAATCTGTAAATCAGATATTTAACTTGCATGACATATCTTTGTTTTTATTATTATTAAGGCCTTTGGACAAAAAAAGAAGAAAAAGAAAAAAAAGACTCATAATGTCATTGACCCAGACAACACAGAGGTAGGTCTAAAAGGTATACTATATCAGAATGTACTGTAATAAAATACACTATTAAATTCTACATACATCTCTGATGATGCCTTGTTTATTGGAACAATGTTTATTGTGTTATACATTGGTTTATGTACTTAATGCAATAAAGGAAAAAAAATGCATGAAAAAAAGGGTAGTATTAGTTCAAAATTCTTCCTGATAATACTAAACCATCCTTAATCATGCACTTGTTATATAGTTAACACGACATCATTATCGTTACTATACTGTGTTATCGCAGTCCTTCCTTCAGAACATAAATAAATCCTGCACCCATTAGTGAAATATCTGTGATCTTCGAGGGATTGATAGTTTTTAAATTGTTCACTATGCGTTTATGCCATAAACAAGACAGTTAACAATATTTAAGTATGATGATTTAGGTAGCAATGCGGGGTCAGTAGCACTCCAACTTACTGCAGTCAGCTCGTACAGATCTATGTTATGAATGGATGAAAAATTCTCCAAATAACGGTCCCTGGCATCTTTGGTGAGTTTATCGCGATATGAAATTTTAACTTTGTTCTTGTGCTTCTTCATATTTGCGAGTTATTTGCTTGTTATCTCAACTCGTGTAATCTCTTTCATTCTCACAGTCAGCAGGGATACCACAAATATGGCGCCGCGGTGACGTCACACACAACAAAATCACGTGTCTGACAAAGACCGATTGGCCATTTGAAAGTTATTTTGCACATAATAATTTCTCATGCTTTCTAAACAGAGAATTATGAAAACATTGCAGCCAAATGTATCCAGGGATAAATGGATTTTTCATTTTTATATTTATTTCTAGGCCTATATAATGCACTGAACCTTCCTCATACTGCTTTCACAAAATGAAATTGTGGTATAGGCCTATTTGAGGCAACATCTTATTTCAGCATAAGGGACACATCCATTCAAGTAGTAAACAGGCCTACATATGGAATCATTATTGTTATAAATAATACATAATACTATGATAGAATAAGCATGCCATTGCAATGTGACACATTTGATAGTTAGATAATGATTACACTTGCAGAACAGCCATATAGCCTGGTTCTTGACCCAAGAGATGGATTTGCAATGGCCCTTATCAAAGATTTTATAGTGCTGCATTCACTGGAGAGATGCAGGTCAATTCCACATGAATGCATGTATGAGCAATGAAACATTTCGGCAAAATATTTGTGATTTTATTGCAAATAACACTAATGACCAATTTGTGTTGATATGGAAAGATTTATTATTTGGTCTTATGGAGGACTGTAGAGACAAGCGCAGTCAGTTTTATATAAAAAGTTATACTTTTAATGGCAAAATTCCACATTCACAAATGTAGGTTTTCAAAAAAGTTTTATATCTTTCAAGAAAAAGATTTGTAAACTTTTAAATATCTTTATATAGATCTGTATTAAGCCCCCTCTAGTGTACATTTGTTTGTTACATTTATGATGTTATTTATTGTATTTTGACGCATCTGAAACACTTTTCCCTGTTAATAATAATAATAATAATAAAGCAAGAGATTACCATTAGTTTTTTGAAAAGAAGGTTTATTCTATCTACAATATACACACCGCCTCAACACTGAATATTACATTCACATGAATATTAAATTCAGCATTTATTTTCACATACCACTTAATAAGGAAGGAACTTAAAAGCACAAAATGGCTTTTTAAAGCTATCGTCTGCCATCTACTGGTCACTAGTGGTACTTTCTGTATTTAAAGAGCTCTGTATTAACGGTTTACCTCAGAATCTAATTAAAGGTATGAAAAAGAACCATTTGCATATTATGAGACACATAGGCACTGATAACTTTAGTAATTAAAATATAAAATTTTACTAGTTTTCCAATCTTCTACGAACGTATTGTAATAAATTGTTGTTATACCTCAAACTGGCTCTAGAGGGCGTTGTGTTACCGCTTAGAATCAACGAGAACTCACTGATATCATCTTTGAAAGACAAATGAATCATTTTCAAAACACGAGACGCTTAAATCATGGCATGAATAATTTCTCAGGTAGGCAAGCTGTAAGTCGATAAAAAAAGGTCAGCAGACTGGTCACACCGTTGTTATCTGCGTTCATATGACAAAGATGTACTACAACAACTGTATAATAGGCTACAATCTCTGTGGCATTATGAAATCTATGGATATTAGCCTATTATTTTTAGCTTGTTTGCTAAAATTAATTTCTGGAATTACACTCACACCTAAGAGTTTAATGATTAATAGTATTTACTCACTCACCTGTAGCTAATATTCAAACACCTTCCAAAACTTTATCTCAAAAGTCACCTATACAGCTATATTCACGTAAATAAACATGCTGAATGTCAATATTAAAGTTTAAGTTAATCAGAGTATGCCATCTATTCTTAAGTTAGTTGACTAAGTAAATAAATAATTAAATAGACCTAGAGTTAAATTGTTGGAGAGTGTGTTATACGTATAACTCGGTTTATCTCAGTTTACCTTTTAATATTTAACAAACCTTATTAAAAATAAATTAAATTAACTAGGAGATGAATTTGATATTAATATGCAGCCTACTTCTTCATTGTGCGGCGCTCTCAGATGGGACTTTCAATTGTGCTGCGATGCTCTCGCGATAACACACGCATACAAACGTCAGCCTGATTAGCGGCGATAAGATCTCGCGAGATTTTCTCATCTGAGCTCGGTCATCGCGGTAGGTGGAGACTTCTCCAGCAGCTGGGTTAATGCTCGCAGAAATCGCGCGACGGAGTCGATTTTGCGCAACGTAGCGATACAATTACCGAAAAGCCATCAGTTGATCGCTGTGGTGAATGAACACATCATGTATTTAACACAATAAACCCGAAAATGTTGCGTTTGTCCGTTGTAAAGTTGTAAATGATCACTGGCACTGGTTTGCTGGAGCTGCTGTTGAAACAGTGTATCTGCAGTGAATTCACATCAATTCGTCCTGGCTCACCTTTCCCACAGGTATGATATGCATTTGCTTTTCCATATGGTTTGTTGTGGATTATTATGTGTCTGTTTTGGAAAACTTAATGCAAAAAGTTTTTTTTTTTTTTCACTATAGCTGTCGTCATGAAAAGCTAGATGCGTCTTCTCGATTATTACCGATCGATCACCCACTCAATTTCTATTCTAGATATCTCCAGTCAAACCTCACGTCATGATTTCTTGACTCTAATATATGTAAATCACTGAATAACACTAATCGCTGTATTAAACTGCTACCTGTTGTTTCACTAGAGAAATATATAGCATACCCCATTTATTTGATAATATATGAGTGCTTGTATTGCAGTTATGAATGACTTGTACTCAAATGAGTCAGATCTGTTTGATACAAATTATTCTGACCTTATGATTCATTCCATCATTGCTGGAAAACTTAAAAGAGTGACCATTTGAAAGGCACAGGGTAATATTTTCATAGAAAAGGGCACAACTGAAAGGACAGCACTATGTGTTGCCACCATTATTATGATAAGCATTTGACATATACAAACAAAAGCCAACCTTTTGAAAAGCATTTGTCCAGACCTACATGCTTTCTTACTGACTGTTACATTGGATTAAGTAATGCCTGCCAGATGTCACTCTCAAAACTAGACCTGTCTGAATCCTCTGAGACATCCTAACTTGGGGTTCCTGCTTGTTATATGAAAAATCTGAAGCTAAAGTCTGTTTAATTTATCTGTTTAACCTTATCTGTTTTTAAAAAGGACTTTCCTTTTTGGTTAACAGGAGGTCTATAATACATGGAGAAAGCTATTACATATTAAGTAGCATTCGCAGTCTTCTCAGTGCCAGTTGCTAGGTAGACGCAAGACCCCATGATGGGAATTGAGTAAAGAAATTAAGGCGAGTAGAAAAAATGACAGTGCTGATGGCACCTCAAGAACATGTGCTGAACTGCGATGTACAAGGCAATGGACAGGAAAAAAAAAAATATATATATATATATATATATATATATATATAAAAATGTCTATTTCATGCTTTTTTTTGATCTCCCTAAAACACTATCGGTAAATAAAGATGCATTTCAAATTAAAGTTGATAGCAAACAACATTTAAAGGATTAGTCCACTTTCAAATAAAGTTTTCCTGCTAATTTACTCACCCCCATGTCATCCATGATTTTCATGTCTTTCTTTCATCAGTCGAAAAATTGCTTTTTTTGATGTAAACATTTCAGGATTATTCTCCTTATAGTGGACTTCAATGGTCTCAAAACGGTTGAAGGTCAAAATTACAGTTTCAGTGCAGCTTCAAAGGGCTTTAAATGATACCAGACGAGGAATAAGGGTCTTATCTAGCGAAACAATCAGTCATTTTCGAAAAAAATACAACTATGTTTATAAACACAAATGATCACCTTGCACTTGCTTCCGCTTACCGTATTTTTCAAAAACCTTATGCTGTATGTCCCTATTCAACTTACAGAACGAACGCAGCGCCAGTTGATTTTTTTTTTTACCTAAGTAGAATAGGGAAGGTGTATGACATATATCGTAAGCTTTTTGAAGAATACGGAAAGCGGAAGCACGTGCAAGGCGATCATTTGTGTTTATAAAGCATATACAGTTGTATTTTGTTCTAAAATGACAGATCGTTTCACTAGATAAGACATTTATTCCTCGTCTGGTATCATTTAAAGCCCTTTGAAGCTGCACTGAAACTGTCATTTTAAGCTTCAACCATTTGGGCTCCATTGAAGTCCACTATATGGAGAATAATCCTGGAATGTTTTCATCCAAAACTTTAATTTGTTTTCGACCGACGAAAGAAAGACATGAACATGTTGGATAACATGGGGGTGAGTAAATTATAAGGAAAATTGTATTTGAAAGTGGACTAATCCTTTAACATTGAATTCTCTGCCTGCATTGTGTCCAACAGCCACAACATTTAGGTGTTGATGTTATCATCAAAAGCATCTGCGAAAGTATTTTTCGATTCGGACGGTCCTTCCTATATTCTCGAAAACGCTATAGTCTCAATCGTTTTTTGCACCATGTCTTTTTCCTGCTCCAGTATTTTGTCATTTTGCTGTCCTCAACCTAGCTCTGCAGTGTTACGTAGAGTCCTTCTCCCAGGAGGCAGAGTGACATTGTTCCCTGTAACCCCCACTGAAAAGCGCTTTCAGACCCATTCTTCATCTGTCCCTGAGGAACGCAGGGACGCTGAAGACGTTTGCCTTTTTCAGTGCGTACTATATCAATCAGCATGCAGCTTATTATGGGTAATAACAATAGGTGAAATCTGAAACTTGCTTCACCACCCTATGATAATTTATAGAAGATAAGAGCCAAATACATTTGTGTATTACAAGAGTATTACAAGGCATTTTAAAAATTATTTGTGAAGTGTTTTTTTTGTTTTTTTGGTTTCACTTTATATTCCTTGTATGTCAAAAAAAAAAAGATAATTGTTAGTAGTGTTGTCACAGTACCAAAATTATAATATAATAATTATAATATAAAAGTAAATAAATACATGAATGCTCAAACATCCATTGTGTACTGTTGAATGCTGGTAAGGTAGGTTTTGAAGCTGTATGCTGGTCAAATGCTGGTCTTACACTGGTCCTGCTGATCCATGCTAGTCCTAAGATGGTCCTGGACCAGCATAAACCAGCTCAAACCAGCATACCAGTTTCAAAACCTACCTTACCAGCATATGCTCGTTTTTTTAACAGGGGTAACGTGCGTGTATATTTTAGCTATTCCGTCAGTGAAACAACACAATACAGCCTGTAAAACTATGAAATAAATATTGGAAAATAATGGCAACCTAAATAATAAGAAAGTTAAATATTATTTAAAAAAGCATTCGTTTTTTTATTTCCACACAAAGATGCGTCATATAGCCAAAGTCCCGTTATTATAGTCTTTGATATAGCCTACCGCTTTGCGCTTTGAGAGGGATGTGGGACACGAGCAGGAAAGAGACTATTTCTCTTTTATAATATCTTCATTATCTCCTGATGTTACAAATAGGTATGTGACGGTATCAAATTTTCACGTTGCGATTAATTGATGAAGCTTTTATCACGGTATACGGTATTATCACAATATTAAAATAAGTTGCAAAACCATTTTTGTCGTAGTTTAACAGGTTTAAGAACTCTTTTTGTAATAAAACAAAACAACTCTGACTGAAATTTTCAAAAGATTAAAATGAAAAAGAATTAGGCTATAAAGAACAACAGATAACACTTTATTTAATGCATTAACTAAGATTGAGCAATAGCTACATTTGTTACAGAAAGTGTTATTTTTTGTTAATGTTTAGAAACAACTGATCATTGTTAGTTTTATCTCAGGTCCATTAAATAAGTTATTTTGATTTTAGTAATGTTATTAAACAGTAACTAAGAAATTAACATTCATTAATAATAATTAATACTTTATAAGAATTTTTATTGTCAGTTTAGTGATGATGAATTAACATGTTAACTTATGAAGCTGTATGTTTTCAAAGTTTTACTGAACAATAACAAATAATCAGAACATTTCTAATCATTAGGGCATGTTGTAGTCCAGATTAAAATATAAAAATGTTTAGGTTTGAAAATAAATATCCTTTTAAGTCTTTTTTAAGTATTCAGTATTTGGTGCTGTGATGACAGCACTGAGATTACAAAAAAATGAATGGCTGTTTGAAGCATTTTAAAAACTTCACTAGCGCAGTTACTTTGTTTGCACACTGTTTCCGTGGTAACCGCTGCACGCTGCTGTTCCATCAGCGAGTGAACGCGCACTTTCATTCAGCTCGTCTCCTTCACTGGTTCCGCTTCTTGTGCACGTTGGGATTGTTTACATCTGAGCGCGTGTCCTTTTGACGCAGAATACAGCGGTGTTGTGCATTTTATAAGATTGATGGGTAAAGTATTCTTAATTGCCTTATAAAAAATTAATAATTGGTAATAAATTATTATTTACGGTATTCTGAAGTGTCGACGATTACAATATCGTGCATATTCATTATCGCGATTTATCGCATTACCGAATATCGGCATAAGTCTAGTTACAAACAACTGACACTTGTTGTAAAAGGTCTGAAGAGCGAGTTTTATCCTCCGCAGAGGGCCAAGACATTCAGGCAATGTTTGGTTTAGCGCTGCCAGAGAAAACTAAAGTAAAAATCACCAGCGTGTGTGAAACACGTTATACAATTAAACCTGACGCGCCTTATAAAGTCTTAATAACAAGTGCAAACTGTGTTAAACTGAAATTGACATGCAAGCAAAAAGGTTTCTGTCCTACGGTGTTTTTCCTACTTTACCACAGTAAAGAATGCGAATATAATAGGCCTAAATGCGAACGAGAAACGTTTATGATCCCCTGCGTGAGTGAAAATTTGGGAAAAGAAACATGTTCAGTGGAATAACTAATGGAATATTGTTAAATTCTCTGCTAATCGGGTGACCAGATCGCGATTCGGAAAACAGAATACGAAGCTTAAATGTATGGACTCGCGTACCTGTCTCATTCGGCATTAACCAAAATGTTTCCATGGCTGCGAAGTCACATTTAATTGCTAACCTATTATTTATTCTAGGGCTGGGCGATATGGCTGAAAACTGTATCACGATATCGGTGTTTCATATCGGTCGATATCGATAATTATTGATATTTTTTATGACCCATTTAAAATAAGGACCAGGAGAAAAATACATTACATTTAAACATTTTTATTTTAAACTTCACCTTCCTCTGATCATAATCCCCTCAGTTATTAAGACAGAAATGTCAACAACCATGGAAAACTCAAATAATTAAGTCTAAAGTAGGGTGACCACCCATCCTGCATTTCGCATTTGTCCCGCAAGACTTAAGTAGTGTCCTGCATTTCATTTATGTCTGTATTGTTTTTATTCATCCCTGAAATTGCAATACCACAGTAAGAAATATAATAAAAACTGTGAGCATTTAAAAATCTATTTGTGAAGCCGTCATATTCTAGCTGTGAAAATAACCAACCAACGCAATCATAGAGGAGAGGTTTTCCCGCTGATGAATGGACAGCACAAAGAGCAGGCCTCATTAAAGTCTGTAAACTACACCAGCAAGGATTTCATCTTCCATACTGGATAAGAACCTCAAGAGCTGCTCAAAGCTGCCCAAATCGATGATTTAAAGTATGTAATCATCCATCCTGATGTTAAATATTTCCAACGAACGGCGGCGATCAAACGCCACACACGAGCACCTACAGAAAAACGAGATATTCTCTATTTGTTTTAACCAATACAAAATTACGAAATTCAGACACGACTTTCTTCTCACGTTAATATTTCATTTAATGCGGGTTCTATGGCGTTCTTATATTGAAAAATGTTGAGCACGAGCAATCTCTCCACTCACAGGCGGATTCCCCTGCACAAAACTGGACGCGCGCGTGCTCTCTCGCTCAGATATCACATTTGCGCGCTCAAACTTTTGTCCTCCTGCACATGCAGCCGTGAATCTAGAATTGTCTTCTCTCCAGAATTCAATGTTGCCATAAGCGCAACATTATAGTGTGGGCACCCACCGGCAGAAACATTAATCGGCGCATATGCCAAGTTTGCCAACAAATGTAAATCAATATTTACATAGTGTAACGTTAATAGTTGTAAATTTATCTGTCTCATGTGTCCCGCATTGTCCCGCAAAATCACATCTACTGTCCTGCAACAGATCAGTAGTCAGGTGGTCACCCTAGTCTAAAGTCACAATTAACATTTTTCATCTTTTATTTACAATTTCCTCGCTCGCTGCGGCACTCGTTTTCTGCTTATCAGTCGCCGGTTACTGAAGAGGAATCCAGCACGAGACAACGATATGGTGCGACCAAAATTGATACTGTTACATGATTGGCTGTAAGCCTGTCACTCCCTACGTTGCTAGGTTACTAGAGAACGAGTACCTTTGTTAATGCAACCAAACTTGCTTCGCAAGCTCTGTTTTCTTCCGACGAAGAATAAAAAATATTGAACGTTTTATCGAACACATTTTTTGTTGATATCAATCACGTGTCTATCGCGATACATATCGTTATGTTTTTATCGCCCAGCGATATTGTAAACAATGCTTTGTGCTTCACTCGTGTCATATTCACGTAAATACTGGCACTGCCCTATCAGTGGGTACCGAATATACCAGGATTCTCTGTACTACCGGTACTACAGAAATGCTAGTATCGTCACATTTTCAAAATTTCAGTACCGAATTGGTACCAAAGTACCAGTACTTTTGACAACACTAATTATTAGGTACAAAAACATGATAAACATGTACAAGATACGTGCACTGTATGACATTGTTAAACACGAAACGCTCATGGCGCAAGATGCTGAAAAAAACACTGTGTAATGCAAAATTCAAAATCGGCAACAAAATGACCAAAAATCCTAGTCACAAGGTAATTAAAAAATTTAGCAGGAGATTCAAAAAGGCAAAATGATTGTGTCTCTTTAGCCCGAGAGTTTTCTGTCGTCGGCAGGGAGCCGAGTAGGGAATCTCCTTGGCTATCCTGAAGGGACTCATCTGAGAAGAAAGCCACTGAAAGACTGAGAGCCGTGTCTTTCCAGGAGCCTTATTAAAATGCATTAGAAGCACTAGGCTGCCTTCCCCCATCATTGTGGTGCTTATCATCCACATAGCAAACAGCCCAGCTGTACACAAGGGAGCTGGGCAAGCCCTGTCAGCTAGGCCCATATTCCCATTCTCTCACACACAGTCATAAACACTTGGACCCGGCTCCTCCGAAAAAAAAAAAACCTCTCTTGCATGATGTGACCCCCTGCTTTCTTTCTTCATATGCACAAAAAGGACAGCATTTCAAGGACATGAAGTCTGCCTGCTCTTGCAGAGGGATTTGTATCTGGACTGCTCAGATAGACCGAGGCTCCTTAGTGCCATGCGCTCCCAAAGTCTTTATGCTCTTTAGCATATTACTCGCCTCTGTGTCTCTTTAATGTGTTTGCATATCGCTTCACCAAACAAATCAGTTTAAAACCATTTTTCCCCTATGATAAGAGCTCTGAAATGTTAATATGCATCAATGGTCTGGATTTAGCTTGGATTTTTTTGTTGTAGCACTGAATGAACCTCCCATAATCTGATCCATATCACAGTGCATTACATGCAAGCAGTTTAACATCCTCCCTCTGGGTTTTATCGTCAGTTTTGCTCATAGCATCAACAAACACATGCCAGATCTGAATGATATCAAAACAGTTGAGCATGTAAAGCACATAAGCTTGCACGTAATCTTAAAATCAAATCCACAACCTCATGCTCAGTTAGCATATCAGATTCTAATAGAAGTCAAGGATCAACCACTTTGCAGAGTTAAATGGTCGGGTATGTCATTTAGTGTTGGGAACCAGAATATCCTGAAATGGAAGGCTAATATTAAATTCCCAGATTGATGTAATACTGCACAGTATAAACTGTACTGTCAACACTGTCCATAAAATCCATAGAAAAACGGAAAAGGTTGTGCGGATAGATGATATCATGTATCAATGATAGTCAGACTCAGAGATATCGCTGTTGGTGGCTGCCTTTGATGATATCAAGATGATCAATATAGCTGTATTCACACCGTGTTGCAATTACCGTAATTTCTAGATGATTACACGTGATGTTCTACTCAGATCTGTTCACATCCTCAGACTGGGAATCATGCATTTCTCTGGCAACACTATCAACGCCTAAATGAATTTTCAGCGCTCAGGTGGTACATCAGTCATGTGCTACAAGTAGGAGCGCTCAGAAAATTCGTAATTATGAGCTGTAGAGGATGTGAAAGCTTTTTTACGAGTTGCAATATCATACATGGTGTGAATGCACATTATTATAATTTTTATGCTTCGGGGCTGTTAAATCAGATTTTTGTCGAAGGTGTGCAATTATTTTCAGGGAAACACATGGCGAAAGTAGTTCTAGCAGGTCTTGACCGCATTGCAGTTCTATTATCACTTCGCCAAATGTTTTCAAAGGTTCTTGCAGCCTACAACAGCCAAAGAAGCAAAACCCACAACGACACTGACCAAGCAAATAAATATAGTAAACAATAGAATAAAAACTACAAATTATTGTCATGGTTTTTGTAGGGCTGTACTAGAATAATCGAATATTCGAATATTCGTTCGGTGGGGTGGCATTCGATTTTCAGTTTTGAGATTCGAATATTCTTTTTTTTTTTTTTTTTTTTTTCAACACGTGACTTCTGTCGCGGACTCATTCTCACTCATAAGACAAAATAAATCCCTTATATAGAATAAAACTAATTGTAATAGATATTACATTTTGTGTCATTTTAAAAACAATTCATTTATTCTTATTCAACTGTTTATAAGCTTGCTACCATGTTCTTTATTTATTACAGTTCATTGAAATCACTGTGTGTTACTAATTTAATTTCTGTTTTGGGATTCATTTGTTTTAAAGAAATGTTCGTTATTAATACCTTATTAAAGTTCTTGCTCTCAACAGACTTTGTGTTTTGTATCACTTGTGCACTGTCCGTTTTCGGAGCATAAACCTGCCCGTGTAATGCGTACCGGAAACTGTTCTATTTAAAAGATTATTAAATGTTTATTAATATTTAAAGAATGTGTGCCACCTGATCATATTGCACCAAATGCAACACTGCACTCCACTGGGTCTGCCGCAACATATTTACGATGCCGAAGAGTGAAACGTGAAGTCGTGAAAGATGATACAAATGCAAACCGACACTATTATTATATATTTAGCCCCACCCACCGAAGCTTCGAATATTCGATATTGATTGCCACCTAAGCTTCGAAGCTCAAAAAATGGCATTCGAAACAGCCCTAGGTTTTTGCCACAAAATACGTTTGATTTTGTCCTGAAAGCACACACTATCTCTATCTCCCGCTCTCTCTCTAACTCAAACACACACACATACAAAACGGACACACACTTGCACAGCATCGTGTTGTCTGCGCTGCTCTGAGGAATTAATCAGTAAAATAGTTTAACAACTTAAAAGCTACATGCCATTTCTCATCAGAGAGTGCGGTTCTTGAGATAGATGCACAGCATTCCAAATTATTATGTAAGTTACATATCAGTTAGATTTCAGTACAATAAACATTAAGATCTTAGTTTTTCTAAGAAAATGTTTGTTTGTTTATGTAACCATGTCTTTTTAGATAACTGGTATCAATATCAGACAAAATAATTTGCCAGGTCTATGGAAACGCTACTTGGAAGTTGTTCCACATTATTAAGCAAGTCACAGTTCGCATGCAATATGGGGAGGAAGATCTTTCTGAAGATGAAAAGCATGAAATGGTCCAATGTTGTGCAAAAGGCATGAAAACAACTAATGTGTGAAAACTGAATGGAGATTATCAAATTATCATAAGATTTGTGAGTGATTTAGAGCACAGCAGAACTTGGTCAGATAAAGGCTTACTAATGAAAGTTCCTGTCAAAAAAATTAATTGTATTAAAAGGGCAGCTATAAAAAAAGCCAGTGTTGAGCAGCAAACAGGTATTTGAAGCTGCTGGTGTCTCTGGAGTCTCAAGAAGCTCTCCATGCAGGCTGGCAATTGTGCATAAAGATGCATTTTAGGCACCACTAATCAAACTAAACTAAAATCGGAATGTTTATTCTATTGAAATCTTACTGATATGTCACTTGCATGATGATTTGGAATGGGGTGTAAACTTAACAGTTTCACTATTAGTAGAGACTCTGCTGCCATGAGAGATGCACAGACTCGGGTAGGCTAATTTACATATGCTTATTCACTCTAACCCTAACACTCTCTCTCTCTCTCTCTCTCTCTCTCTCTCTCTCTCTCTCTCTCTCTCTCTCTCTCTCTCTCTCTCTCTCTCTCTCTCTCTCTCTCTCAACTGTATTAATAACCTGCTATCAATGACTAGTTCTGAAATGATGTTTTGGAACTAGCAATGGAGGCTTGGGATGAGATGCAAATGTCTTGAAATACAATATCTGAATGGTGTCTTGAGGTGTGGTAACCATAGTATAAGCAGAATAATTGATCCTAAAGGTGCTAATACGGCCATGATGCAGAGTGGTTCATTATTTTCAATTAAATTCAATGGCCCGTCGCCAATTATTCCTTACGTATTATTATTATTATTATTATTATTATCAGGCTAGTATTATTATCAAATTAATATTTGGCCCTACAGTTCTTTTTCCCCACATAATTTTTTAACGAATCACCGCATAACTGACACTTTATATTTGCGTATGAGGTCTGAGGACTCCTCAATGAACATGTTTTTAAAACAGCCTACAGAATTACAAAGTGACCGTTTGTCAGCATTTTTTGTTTCCACAGCATACAAAACATTTTAATGACACTAATAACACCAAATACAATACAATAACAAATTATTAATAATAATAATATTACTAAATTTATATTCTTTAATCCTGATGCACTCTATATTTATAGTCTTTAATAGGTCTAAAAACGCTTGACACAATAATCAGTCATCGATAAAAATCAAAAGCAGCTTCAAACACCGACTTAAAAAAAAAAGGAAAAAAGAAATATTAATTCTTCTCATTTTTTTCACTATCATTAATGTATGGGCCACAAGAGAAATATTAAGCCAATATATTAAGATGTGACAATTCTTGCTCGAAATGATAGACAACGATTCTCATTTCCCGTTATAATAAAATCGCCCAACACCAAACGGTACTGGTAATTTTCTGCCAAGACATTATCCATTAAGTTTACAGACATTTTCTTCAAAATATAAGGAAAAATCAACTTGGACAATTCATGTTATATAAATTCACATTAGTACACATGCTCATATATATATATTACAGTGCCCTCCACAATTATTGGCACCCTTAGTAATTATGAGCAAAAGCAGCTGTGAAAATAAATCTGCATTGTTTATCCTTTTGATCTTTCACTCAAAAAAAGTAGCAAAATTATAACCTTTCATTTAAGGAAAATAATTGAAAGTGGGGGAAAACTCACATAATGAAATAAATGTTTTTCTCCAAAACATGTTGGCCTCAAATATTGGCACCCTTTTATTCAAAACTTTTTGCAACCTTCTTTTGCCAAGATAACAGCTCTGAGTCTTCTTCTATAATGCCTGATGAGTTTGGAGAACACCTGACAAGAGATCAGAGGTCATTCCTTCATGCAGAATCTCTCCAGATCCTTCAGATTCCAGCTCCATGATGGTGCTTCTTCTCTTCAGTTCACTCCACTCATTTTCTTTAGGGTTCAGGTCACATGGACACATTTTTGTGTTGGTTTTGATGTTTGTTTTAGATCATTGTCCTGATGGAAGATCAAACCATGGCCCATTATTGGATTTCTAACAGAAGCCGTCAGGTTTTGATTTTTTTTTTATCTGTTGGTATTTGATAGAGTCAGCAAAAAAATAGGCCCACAACATTAAAGATCCACCAGTATATTTAATCGTGGGTATGGGGTACTTTTTATCCAGGTGTGCACCAAACCCATCAGAACTACATTCTTTGGTTTTACTCATTGTAATGAATGATTAAGGAAATTTGGCCTCTTGTGTTTCCTCATGTTTATTCTCTGTGTTTCCTTATGTTTATTCTCCTGTGGAACAGGAAGTCATGGCTGGACAATTTCATGTTCATGATCACCCTGGTGTGCTAAAAAAATTAAATATGAATGGGAATATACTTCAGAGATATTTTACTCATAAGAATTTCTAGAGGTGCCAATAATTGTGGCCAACATGTATTTGAGAAAAACATTTATTTCATAATGTGAGTTTCCCCCCACTTTCAACTGTTTTCCTTCAATGAAAGGTTAGAATTTGGATGAAAGATCAAAAGGATAAACAATGCAGATTTATTTTCACAATTCATTAAAATTCATCATCCGTTCATTATATTACAGTATTCAGTATTCCATGCAGTTCCATTAAATTACAGTATTCCATGCAGCATTCTTGTGTTGTATACTGCACATGTAGTAGGTCATCTGGGTATTCCATGCACACAGAAAATGTTCATGTTGTGCATAGTATACCTACAGAACTGCAGATACTGAAATTGCAGAAAGAGTAGCCTGTTAGTATGTTATTTTGAAAATAGCCTTTTTTATGAGAGTGCCACATATTATTACTGAAAATAATTTTGTTGGTTTGTTTAATCAAGACTATACTTTCTTTGAGTGATTATGGTGCAGAGTCATTGAGTTGAGTGAAGTTATTTGAAATAATCACTGGCAGAATGGTGTAGGCGAAACAGCGTTGTGGGTGTTAAGTCCCAGGAGAGAGAAAGACTGAACACTGAAACGGATGTAAATGTTACCTGAAACCAAAATAGACTCAATTAGATATGAACTCGCTTGGAGCTCATGACAGCTCTTACTTTATTAAAAACTTATTTTTTTACACCCCTCCTTGCTGATTTTATTTTTTATTTTTTTCCCAGATAAATAATGTGTGAGATTAAGTGCAATGTTGATTTGATTATCACCGACTGTATAAGCCAAATTTAGGTATGTCTTGAATTATATGTGACTTTTATAGTTTAATTTGATAATATAGCAAGAATGAATGATTATGAATTTGTATTATTATGAATTATTAATTGGTAAAAGCTAATTGTTGCCCTTTTAGGAGACGATATGAAATTTTGCCAACATCTGAGGCAATACACTCAGGGGAGCCCAAGCAATATGAGGTTTATAACCATTAATTCTTCAGTTTATGCCTAATTTCCAAGCAGACATCAAAGACATTTCAGTCTTATGCAAGCTGAGATGGTGCCACTAAGGGTTTGCTCAGTAGTTTCAATACATAGCTGACATTTTGCAGGCATTTGTTAGTTGGCAAAGCCTTTTTATGTTTCCCTCTAGGTTGTCTCTATGCAGTGAAGGGAATTAAATGCACAACTGGCGACACTGCCATTTCTGCTGTTTGTATCCTTGTGGATTGGACGTTAATGCCGCTTAATTCTCATAACATGAAATACTATTGATGAAAACAAACAAGGAAGATTGTCCTTCACATCCTGAAAATTAACATTTTTCATCCATGAGATGTGACAGCAAGAAGCTCTGCCAGCCTCCTCCTAATGTTTAGTACTGATAAAGCTTTTAACATAGCTAGAATGTTGTCACCCTCAATTTGATGCAGTCATTGTGAACATAAGAAGAGCTGTCCCTATTTTAGATTACTGAAGCGGGTTCTTTATGTCTTTCCACAAATATTTTCTTATATCCTTCTAAAAAGAGTCTGTTTATTGTCCCAAACCACAGTTAAAGCATTAGCCTGTAGGCTGTTGCGTACATGGCGCACTGGGAACACGCACATAGAATTTTAGTGCCAAATTCTGTGAATGTGTGGATGCAGGTGGGCATCTTTAGCCACTCTGTGGTCTCCATGGCTCAGCAGGCTACCCAAGAATGCCAGCAGCTCAAATGATGAGATTATGTCAAGGATGTTTTATAAAAGCTCAGTACTGAGAGGGAATACAGGCATATCCAATAAAGTCACAAGAATTACAGGAGGTTATGAATTCAGTTTAACCACTTTACTTAATGACCCCTTCTGGTGAAAATCAAGTTTTGATGTTGTTTGTGGCATTTTTAATATGCTTTAAGACAAATTCATAAGTTAACACCATTGCTGAATATTTTCTCCTTACATGTCCAGTGAACCAAAGACAGCCTCAATAAAATGGTTTGAAAAATGCTAGTGTTTCTGACATCACAAACTACCTTTTAACCAATCACGTCAAAGTTCGGGCGGGCTTTAACATATCATTAAATATTCTGCGTAGCAGGGGAGTCTCAAGAGAAGCCATATTGTTAATATGAATTAACAATATGGCTTCTCAATATTAATAATATTGTATATACTATTAATATGAAAAATTGTGTACATTTAGCAATATAGCAGGTGAATTATGTATATGATGTATGGTATGATGAGCTATATGCCTTTCTCAACTGACATTCTATGATGTTCAAAGCATTTCGAAGAATGCTGATCTCTAGAAGGCACACTGAGATGGCGGACAGGAACATGGTTTGTGTAATATTAACAACATATTGGCTTTTTGAGGGGTGTGCACAAATAGTTGAACATTCAATCTGTAATAAATATTCAAAAAATAAAAATACAATTTAAATTTTACTATGTTGCTTTACTGGCCGTAAATGCAGTGAATCCATTATAAACGACCGGTTATGAATTACAATGAGAAGGTTCTAAATAGAAATGATGACACAACAATGTTCTCTGAGACTGTTAACTCAGCTTAACTCTTAGGCCGTGTGTCCACCTAAGCGTTTTTTCCAGCTCCGAGCGTACTTTTTCAATTGTTTTCAATGGGAACGGCGCGTCTTTTTCACGCTCAAGCGCTGAGAGCTGGGCGTTTTTTACAGGTCGCCTCGAGTTGAAGAATGTTCAACTTTGAGTAAAACGCTGCGTTCATCACTGTCGCTTTTTAGCCAGCCGTCCAATCAGACTGAAGGAGGGGCGGAACAAATACAACACTGGCCAACTGATATTCCGTATCATAACAACAAAGCGTCTCAACGGAAAAAAAAACGCTGCACTGCAGAAGCGCTCTCAAGCGCTCACAAACGTGCATTTTAAGTAGAGCGTCTAGCGTTTTTAGAGCCAACAACAAAACACCTCAGTCGCTTAGGAGAAATTCTTGTATACACCTGCTCCGGCGTCAAAACAATGGCGGACTGTTTACAGCTCACTCAGGGTGGGTCTATGCTAAAACGGCAGTGTCCGTCAAGAGTCTTGGGAGGGGCCTGTGCAAAATGACATCACTTTGCCTAGAATCTGAGAATGTCTTGATCTGAGAAAGTGCTTATGATTTATGGGGATTTAAAAAAAAAAAAAACACTGGGTGGATTTTTATCATTATAGGGTGGTTGTGTAGATACACTGCCAACACACATTTATGTCCAAACACCATGTAAAAGTGAATTTTGCATCCGATGTCCCCTTTAAGGGATAAAATGATTGAGTACAGGGGGCTTTAAAATGATTATTGAAGTAATACAAACTTCCTGCAGTAGTTATCTCATTTTTACCAGTTGGATTTGGTGGCTTGATATATATAAACACATACACAATGTATTCACAATGTAAAACCTATTTAAGTCCTAACATGAAACAGTCTATCAACCCTGTAGGAGTTCACAATATTTGGTACTCTTCTCTCTTTCTATACCCTACCTTTTTTTTTTTATCCTGTGTTTATTCTGTATTGTATGTTTATGATGTATTAAGACAGAAGTCTTCAACCCTGCTCCAGGAGACCCACTGTCCTGTAGAGTTTAGCTTCAACCCCAATCAAACCTGAAATGGCTAAATAAGCACTTCAAGATCTCTTGAAAATCATGCTGAAGCAGGCTGGGAATAAACTTTGCGGGACAGTGAGTATCCAGGAGCAGGGTTGAAGACCTCTGTTTTAAGATGGATTGCTGTCAGTAACTAATGAACTTCCTTATTCAAACTTGGTATTCTGATCATTGCAGGTGTAGGAGCATGAGCGTGGGGTCGGAGTTCTGCTGCGATGCGTGCTATTGGGTGTAGGATGAACCTGCCGGCAGTGCTAAATGGCCTGCTGGTGTCAGTGGTGGCAGCCTTGCTTTGGAAATATGTTCGCCTGATTGAACACACATCACAGTTGGAAGAGGAGCTAGCACTTACACGCCAATCACAGGAGTTCTCACAGGTGCGCATCGACTACCACGGTGCCCTGTTAGCACTCCAAGAACATGGCACCAGAATGGTCTGCACTGGCAAGATGCACACCGATCGCATCTGCCGCTTTGACTACCTCTGCTACTGCACGGAGGCTGAGGAGTTTGTATTCTTCCACAGTAATGCCTCTGTGATGCTGCCCAACCTTGGCCCTCGGCGTTTCCAGCCTGCCCTGCTGGACCTTTCTTCTGTTGAAGACCACAACACACAATACTTTAACTTTCTTGAGCTCCCGGCAGCGGCTCTGAAGTTCATGCCGAAACCTGTGTTTGTGCCAGATGTCACTCTAATTCTGAACCGATTTAACCCAGACAACCTCATGCACATTTTCCACGATGATCTGTTGCCCATCTACTACACAATGCAGCAGTATTCAGACTTGGATGACGAGGCCAGGCTTGTCTTCATGGAGGGTTGGGGTGAAGGTGCTCACTTCGATCTCTACCGTTTGCTCAGCAGTAAGCAACCACTTCTCAAGGAGCAGTTGAAGACCTTTGGCAAACTCATGTGCTTCACCAAGTCCTACGTGGGACTGTCAAAGATGACAACATGGTACCAATATGGCTTTGTGCAACCGCAAGGACCCAAAGCCAACATTCTGATATCGGGTAATGAGATCCGCCAGTTTGCTTCTTTTTTGATGGAGAGGCTTAACATCACGCGAGAGGAGGGCGATGACTACATTGTAGTATTTAAACGTACCACTAACAGGCTCATCCTCAATGAGGCGGAACTACTTCTGGCTTTAGCCCAAGAGTTTCAGATGAGGACTGTCACTGTGTCTTTGGAGGAGCAGTCATTTGATAGCATTATCCAAATTATTAGTGGGGCGACTATGTTGGTCAGCATGCATGGAGCCCAGATGATCACCTCCATGTTCTTGCCCCGTGGTGCCGCTGTGGTTGAACTCTTCCCTTATGCTGTAAACCCAGAGCAGTACACTCCGTACAAAACCTTGGCCTCCTTACCTGGCATGGACCTTCAGTATGTCGCATGGAGAAATACCATGGAAAAGAACACCGTTACATATCCTGATCGCCCCTGGGATCAGGGTGGCATCGTCCACTTGGACAAAGAGGAACAAGAGCGTATCCTTGCCAGCAAGGAGGTTCCAAGACATCTTTGTTGTCGTAATCCAGAGTGGCTTTTTCGCATTTACCAGGACACTACTGTGGACATTGCCTCTTTTCTGGACTTACTTAGAGAGGCTCTAAAAAAGCCTAATCTCAAAAAGGCCAAGGTGGCTAGCACTGTACATCCTGGTCGAGTCAGAGAGCCCAAGTGTCAGACGTCAGTACAGGCCACCAATGAAGCAAAGCTCTCAGTGTCATGGCAGATCCCTTGGAACCTGAAGTACTTGAAGGTTAAAGAGGTGAAATATGAGGTGTGGATCCAGGAGCAGGGAGAGAACACATATATGCCTTACATTCTGCCCCATCAGAACTACACCTTCTCAGAGAACATCAAACCCTTTACCACATATTTAGTATGGGTGCGCTGTATCTTTAACAAGAACCTCTTGGGCCCGTTTGCAGATGTTCTTATATGTAAAACTTGATTTAGCAATCAGGTTAAACGTAACACTGTTACTGTCAGCTAGTGTAGAATTAATTTAAAGATTAATTCTCAGGAGCTATCCTGAAAATTAAACTGTGACACGGGTGAATTGTTTTCGACCTTGGTAGTCATTCTTGTGACTTGACTGTTGTTCATGGACCTTATGGAGTGTCACGAACTGACGGAGAATGAAAGCCCTGACTGCAATTAAGGTTAGAAGGGAATGCAGTTTATAGAACTGTCAGTCCTTTTAGATTTCGTATCACCATCCAAGCAAAGTTCTCAGTTTATTTATCAGATATGTATTATATAATTTAAACTCATATTTATAAGTTCAAGACACTGGTTTTGTCTGACGCCTGCTTTTGTTAACTGAAATAGTGCATACATTTCTGTGGCTTACGTGAACTGATCTGAATTGTATGTGATTTTGTGAGTGTGCTCTCTCTTGCCCAAGGTTTTGTGTTGTATTTTTCATCACGTTTAGTTATAATGAAGAATTTGGGGGGTTAAAAATATAGTATGAAGTAACTGCAAGAAAATACAAGAAAAAAGTTAACGTTGTACTATACATTGTACTATTTTAAAAATAGGCTGCTGTTTTCTAGCTTGGATTGATTTGTTTTCTGCATCTGCAGTGTTGATGTTTTCATCAATTTTTTTTTTTTTTAAACTAGCCTCAAAACCACTGATTATTATTTACCTGTACTGTTCAGTAGGAAATATGTGAATTTGTTTGCCAGTGAGATCTATCAAATTCATCTCATTTTTGTAAGGTTTATAGAAACGTCACAGACAGGAGACCTGATGATCGGAAATAGTTTGAGATAGTGTCATGAAATTCTAATGTCTCTTCTAATGTCAGCAATTAACTCTGGGTTGAGTAATTTGGAAGCTCTATGTTAAGAGGGGAAGTATATTTGGTGGTAGCGGCATAGTGGGCTAGTAGCGGAAATAAATTAGGTTCAAACCTTGGAAAGGCAGATTCATGAACTGTAGAGTTACTGATTAACTGGCTAAAAGCATTTGCTAAACAGCCACTAAAGGAGTAAAAGTACTTACAACCTTTTATGACTGCTTACGCCTTACAGAATGCAATATTAAAGTTCTGAAGATTACTATTCATGTATGTAAAGAAACCACTGTTTAGATGTGCTTCCAATGTAATGTCATTCAACAAATGAGCATAAAACCATATCTATCTATACATGCTTTAGAGAAGGATGATGCCAGTTTCTGTTGTTTTGTTGTTGTTTTTTTTGTTTTGTTTTTTTAGATGTTGTGCACATGCTTTATATTATGTCACATCTGCATTTCTGCAAAGAACAAGCTGTGTTGTGCTGAATTATGGATTATTGAGAAGATGGAAACGTACTTTATTTCTGCCAATTATTTATTGAAGAAGACTCTGGAAAGCTATACATACTGTAACCCAGATTTGTCATAGGTTGCACTGTGTATTTGATTTGTTTTTGTTTTTTCACTGCTGTGATCAATGAATGGAACATATGAAATTCAACAACCAACCACAAGCTTTCTTTCTTTGTATTGTTCTGAATGGCCTGTCAAGGCGCCTGTGTTTTTTTTTTGTGTGTGTGTGTGTATTTTTTTTCTCTCCCCTCAGTGAGGTTTTATTCTGTCCTTCGATTGAGGACATTCTGCATCACATGGAAATAAATTTAAATGATCCTAAAACAGATTAAACCAAGAACATTTCTAATTGAAATTCGGAAATGGCAAACCTCAGCCATGCAGTTTATTAGCATAACTCCATGTTTTGATGGTAATTTTATTCAAGTATGAGGATAATAAATGAATTCTGTTTGTTATACAAAATAGCAGAAATGTCCTTTGCATAAATTCAGAGAGAAAAGAAACCTAGCATGTAAATCTTTCTTGCCTACACTCTGGGGTGAGAAACAGCTGTCTGTGGTTGGAAACTTCTCAGATTCCGCATTCTCTCATTTCAATCATTAGATGTTTTTTTTTTTTTTTTTTTTAAATGCATAAAAAGAAAGATATATATATATATATATAGGATTGCAGGCTTGGGTCCTGTAAACTGTCCCGTTCCCTGTGCCAGTTCATGAGATTTACCATTATGTGCCACTGGAATGCCATATATCATTTTTGTCAGTTTTAATAAATAGACAATTTCTCAAATGTTTTTGTGATGTCTTGTTATTTAACTTGTCTATATCATTTATCAATACTATTATTTAATGTTGATGAATTTATTGTCTTTCAATTCAATGTCTTGTAAACATTTTCTAAACCTTTAAGAAGTGCTGGATTATTAAACTGAAATGTGTAAAATGGACTGGTAAAGAGCTTCGATCCAGCAGTCATGATTAAGAGAATCATGGACTTTTGTACCATGCGTAAGGTTAAACCTTTAGTAAACAATTTAATAATCAATTAAAAAGGAATTTATACTTATACGATATTATGCTGTACCCACATTGGACCAGTGGTTTGGAAAATGGATGGATAATTCAGCTGTGGGTGCCATCTTCTGGCGAGACGTGGGAATTCATTCGGTGAGCCACTCTCGCAGTGCATTATGCATATTCTCTGGCCAATCAGTTGTACAGTCACTATTGCAGCGCATTATGAGATTGAATGAGTGCACTCGATAACATCCACTGTGGTTTCAAACACCACTACAAATGGTGGTCCCTTCAAATAGTACCCTGTTTAAGGGTAAAGGGGGCGGATTCAGACACAGCCTAGGTCTTCAGACTAGATTAGATTGTTTGAACTTAGGAATGCTAACGATTAATTGACAATTGATTAATTGTTGATAATTTAATCAATAAAACTTATCGATGGTCGAGTAAGCAAGGTCATTATTAGAGTGCGTAGTTTTGAGGTGCATATGGCTCAGGTGCAAAACAAGTGCAGCAGACACGAGAAAAAATGAAGCAAGCGCCGTATACGCAATGGCCATAGTTACGCATTCTTAATGTCTTCAAGCATTGCAATGGATTAAGTAGGCTAGTAGTTTATTTCAAAACATAATTAACCAAGCATCTTGATACATCGTCCCTACCCACTATACTCACCCACCATAGCTTAGATCCAGTTTCCATTGGTTGAACTTTCAAATGACGTTGGAAAACACTGCATCGTGATCACGACATGTTTGGATCCTGGAAGTTCTATAGCTTTAGCCAAGCAGCATGTCATGTCACTCTGTGATCTCTGCATTGTCTTATGTTGTGTTTGGGCTTGCACCTGCTCTAAATAAAGATGCTATCTACTATGGTTTACTAATATTTTGCAAAGTTACAAGGCGAAACCACTGTTTACATGTGCGTCGGTGCTGCTTTTTCATACAAATACTTGGTATAGTTTGGTCTATAGCTGAAACAAATATGCTTGTTGTATTCTGCTAGTTGAGACCTTTTCAACATGACAAGTCTATCTGTCATGTATGATGATTCTACATATCACATTTTCATTTATTTTTTTAATGCTATAAAAAAGCACTTATTTGCTCGCTTAGTGCACTTTTGACATTTTTGCTGACTAAATGTCACCAAATTTATAAGAACTTGTTAGGTGATGGTCATATTCACTGTAAAGCCAAGCTTCTAGGCTTTAAAACAACACCTATTTTGTGTTGGGTAAGTAACATAACTTAGTAGCATATTTAAGTGGTAAAGGTAAACGATTAATTGATTGTAAATTTTAACAACAATTGATTATGGGAATTTATCTAAACTGACATCCTTAGTTTGAACCCACCATATACAGATAATGTGTTTGATACTGTCATTGTGAGAGCATTTATAATGCTACTGCTATCTCTTGGAGGACAGTTGAATAATCCTCTATCCTCTTTGTAGTAACCCATCTTTTCCTCTGCTTGCTATTTTTTGGCATTTTATTTTTGAGATCAGAATCACTGTGACCCTCCAGAGACAGATTTGTCTATGGATGCTGCATCTGCCTACAGAATAGAACATGAAAGAATAGTAAATCTGATAATATGCTGAGTTACTCGATGTAGGGCAGTGTCAGTTCAAGGTGTTATGTATAGCCGAAGGGGATACTGCTAAACTGCAATGATGAAAGAGAGAGACTGCGTGTGTTGTGCTTCGCATGTTGAGACAATTCAAACCAGGTTTCAGGCACGAAATACAACTTACATCAGCTTCCTTTGAACTCATTAACCTAAGCACAAAATGGCATGGTGGTTTTATTCTTGCATTCTTAAAGGAATCTTTAGAAATTTGCATTCTGTATTGGAGCCTATAATTTTCAAAGGGTTTAAATGAGCTTTACAAATACGATTCGGAAGGAATTGGCTTCTCTGTAGATCCAGGGTTCCTTATATCCGGGCCTGGAGGGCCTAATCAAAGACACCCAAACAAGTTAATCAAGGGCTGAGTTCGAAAACTTAGGCAGCTGATTTGTTACCTTGCTGCCTTATCAGGCAATTACTTTGTAGGCAGAATTTGCCCACAAAGACACCTCACAAAAATGATTTCGGACAGACTTATGAGGCAGCGTAACAGTTTAATGATCTACAGTGAAATAGAGCGTGCTTTGGTGATGACGAAGCGAATATTTAAGTACTACAATAATAATTTCTCACTAGAAATGACATCAAAAGTGGAAAACGTTGGTCAAAAACATACATTTACACAAACTGACAGCAACTTTCAGACACCATCTTTATTTTTTTAACGAAACTGTCACAGAATGAAAGTGAAGGATACATCTATACTGCCTTCAAAAATTGATCAGATGAAGGTATCTGTGGAGAAAGGAAGTGAAGCTAACATTGGATTCGGATGTGCATTGATGCCTTCCTACCTTGAAATCAATCCTCCAAAGGCAGCATTTTAAAGTTTTCAGATGCATCCAAGATCAGGGTTTGAGCTAAACTAAGCAGGGCAGAGGCTCCTCCAGGGCTGGATTTGAGAAACCTTGCTGTAGATATTTTTAAGGTGTATTTTCTAGATATGACCATTACAGAAGGTCATGTGCTCTGTATGCGGGCTTCCTTTAACCAATAAATAGGCTTAGTTGTATGCGAATATATAAATTATAGCATGTTTTCACAGTTTCCTTGATCTGACTTTATTTATTTATTTATTTTTAATTGAATGGGATGCCAGTAGTATTTAAACCACATGTTTCAAACTCTGCTCCTGGGTCACTGTTCTACAGAGTGTAGCTTCAGCCAGCTCCAAAATGCCTGTCTGGAAGTTTCTAGTAATTCTTAAAGGTGCAGAATGTAATATTAACAGCTAGTGGTTGCAATGGGTACCACAGTCCAAATTCAAAATATTGGAGAGAGTTGTTTCTTCCCGCCCCCTCCTCCTGACACTCACACGGGTTGCCAGATTGAGGATGCGCAACAAGAACAAGCACAACTGACAATCTAAAGTGACAAGCCTTACAGTTTAAGTTGATGAGTTGATTTATCCAAGTTTAAATAAAGGTCTGGTCCTAGACCATAAACACAAAGTGGAACGAGCTTTCTAACTCATACACACACACACACACACACACACACACACACACACACACACACACACACACACACACACACACACACACACACACACACACACACACACACGTGTGTGTGACTGCAATAGAGAGCATTTTTATAGAAATTGGCAAATAACATAAACAAAACTGGCCTAAATCTGAATATTTCTACATTTCAATAAAGGTCTGGTCCTAGACCATAAACACAAAGTGGAACAAACTTTGTATTTCATACACACACACATGAGTGTAACTGCAACAGAGAATATTTTTTATAGAAATTAAAATCAAATTAAATCGTCAAAACTGGCATAAATCTGAAAAGAAAAAAAAAAATCCATGCATAAATGAAGGACTAATACTAGAGCACAAACGCAACATGGAACAAGCATGTTCACAATTATATGTGAGTTGAAGCATCAAGAAAAATGAAGTGAAAATGAAATGAGTCCCTATTGACCTCTATTGGATATATGTGGTCATTGCACTTTTTTTCTTTAACTATAATTCCTAAAGTTCCACAAACCTGTAGATGGTAGTATTCTATCCCTAACACATAGAGCAATGTCCAAATATAATTTAGATTTCATCATTAAATTGATTTCTTTTATTAAAAATCAAATTTTCATAAGCCAATTTTTGGCATAGTTAAGTAATTGTGCAGAAAATAGGTAAAAAAAAAAAAACTACAAAATATCCACAAAAATACAGCATAAATGCATGGTTGAGAAGTAAATTAAAAAATTATATATAGTTTATAATATAAAAAATGTATATTTCTTTATGCAATCACTCAATCTTACACCAAAGGACTAAAACGTTAGTCCAATTAAGAGATGATTAAGGGTTAAATATGCCTCTGGATAGCTTTTTAGATGGATGCTGAGGCTTTTTAGATCTGGTAGAATCTGCAATCTCTGACCCGGTTTGTTTGCTGGCTTCCATGGCTGCAATATGCTGTGTTTTCCGTCAAATGGCAAAATGGGGTGCCGAAATAATATTGGGTAAATTGTAAAAAAAAAAAAAAAAAAAAACATGGAACACACATTTCAAAGTGGAATAACTGGCTGTAGCATTGTTTTTCAGATGAACGAGTATTTGAACATGTTTCCTAAATCTCTGCAAACATAATGGTATTTTTGTGCATTACAGTCAAAAGAATTACATACAGCACATTTAAGACCTTGATTAGCTGGTCGAGGTGTGTTTAATAAGGTTGGAGCTGAACTCTGCAGGATAGTGGCCCTCCAGAAACGGAGTTTGATTTGATTTAAACCAATTCTCAATTGACAACTTCTTAGCAATGTAAATAAAAAAATAAAAAAAGACTTCAAGATTCAAGGTATGACTGCATGGAATGTATATTGTGAAATAAGAGTCTCTTCATGTAATGTTAACACCAGACTTTATTGTACTCTTAAATCAAAAACCTCCATTCTAAAAACCCATACATATCCCTTAGAGAACCGATGGTCAAAACAAATGAGGAGAAGCATTGTTAAAAAAATTATACTTTATCTCAATCACAGGGATTCCTGCATGGACTGGATTTGCTACATCATTTTACCGATGTTATGTGAGCCATAGCCAAATGCAGTCATTTATTTTAGATGGTACTGAAATCACAATGTGTCTTTGAAGCAATAATGTACTTAACCTCCACAGGGAAAACTGGTCCTGTCCAAATAATGTTAAAGAACAGAAATTGGCTTTCATTAGTGGAAATTTCTTAGATGTGCAATACTTTTCAAAGGAAATGTGGCTGGTTAATTGGACTTTATTTTCAAAAGTAGTAAAGATGGGGATAAGGTTAAGCTCACAGCGTTTGAAGTTTCATTGGACAGGCAATTGTTCAGCCTTTGATGTTATTTCCTGAGCTTTTTGTAAAAGAACATCATATAAAATATATTTGTCTTTAACTTCTCTGTTCATGATATCTTTTTTATGAATAATGCTCACCAAAATAAGAAAATTCTGTCATTAATAAAATGAATCATTCTTTTGATGACCAGTGTTGGGGGTAACGCATTACAAGTAACTTGAGTTACATAATCAGATTACTTTTTCAAGTAACTAGTAAAGTAACACATTCATTTTTTCAATCTACAACAAAACATGTTACTTTTTCAAATAAGTCACTTTTTCACATTTATTGACTGACAGCTCTTCTGTCCACATGTAGAGAGAAATAAAGTGCAGAGGTGTTGTAGTTCTAGATTAAATGTGAACTTGCAATTACTCATCTCACATGTACAAAAACACTTAAAAACAGTGAAATGCAATCTCAGAATTTTACGCAAACCTGTAATATTTAACTATTAAATTAAACAAATATACTTTATGTATTTAATCTCACTTTATTAAATGATGTCTTTGCTACTGACCTTCAATGATCTAATTCAACCATACTAATAAGCAAAAATTACTTTGGATTAGATTTAGAAATAAGTGTTGAACTTCCTTCTCCTGCATCCTATTCTTCTTTAACCCAGAATGGCAGCACAGCTGAAAGGTTTGTTTGAGCTGTGCCCTCTGTACAGGCGTAAATATGCATTTCCTTCAGCCTGAGGCTTATTCATTGGTGTGAAAGGGCCTTAAAATTTGCCAAAAAATACACCTTTTTTGTTGTTATTAAAAAACAAACAAGCAAGCCCAGCCCAGGTTAGAAAAAGTAACACAAAAATAATGTAACACATTACTTTTCATAAAAAGTAACTAATGCAATATTGCAATGCATTACTTTTAAAAGTAACTTTCCCAAACACTGTTGAGTTTTCGAATTTTGGTGAACATAATTCTTAAAGAAGATATATTGTGTACAGTCAAGTTAAAGATTCTGAATGATTAATTAACAAATTGGACATTGCTACTTCTCAAGTTAAATTTTATCAATGCGCCAAGGAGAACTTGGGTGGAGTGCAAGATTTTCATTGACTTTATTTTAGCCTGTTTCTCAAAAAAAGCTAGTATATGACAGAAAACTTGGAATATAGTACTTAGGTGCTTATGAATCATTTTTACAGTAGATTTTTACTGCTTTTACATCCTTTTTGAAGCTTGAAAGCGTTATTCCCTAGTAACTGAAACTGCAAGAGACCAATAATTTACTTTTTTCACAGACTGTGATGACATGTTTCCACAGTTATTAACATTGAAAATTTAGAAACCTTTTTATATTTACAGAAAAATAATTCTCTCTGCTGCGTGAGTGTTTCAAATACAATGGCCAAGGGTGTGACTGAAAATTTGACATCTTTGTCTCTTCTGACCAATGTAGTCAATCTCTCGATATTTTTTTCCTCTTTTGAATTTTTTTCTTTGGCCTTTGAAGCAAAAGGGAATGCAAGTGGATTTAAAACAACATTAGCATAACCAGAATTGATATCTGGTACAATTTCACTTCATTCAACACAATTACCTTTCCAAACCTGGGCAGAATCATCAAAACATAACCAAACGGGTACTTTTTTGGAAAGAAGAACACTGTAAAAATATCATAAATATAATTTTGTATAGCGTATTTGTGCTTGCAGTATGCTGACAATAACAACACATACATCACTAGGTCTACATAAAACCACAGTAACACCAACAGTTTACCACCATTTAGTAAATTTAAATTTAACAAATGTGATCCTGGTAGATTTCCTTTCACATTCTTCATATTATCTAAGTCTGAGATCCAGGTTTAAAGTGAGCCTTTGCTAGCCGTGTAAACGCTCATTAAAGCAGTGGAACGAAAGAGAGGGCAGCCAAATGACACTCTCTCCTGTTACTGTCACATCTTTACACCTAAGACAACAGCCTCGAGTGATCTGTCAATCACGTCGTCACAATGAACCTGAGAGGGTGCCTGGAGCTGACTGCTCATTGTCATGGCAACACTCTAAGGTGAGGACCTTAAGGACTCTCATTTGCGTCAGAGAGACTCACCAGAAGGCAGAGTTCTTATACAACACACAATAGTTTCTGAACAGATAAGACGTAAACCGTAGGAACATCTTTCTAGAATTTTAGAGTGCATCCTCTAAATAGTTACCAAAATATACTAAATCTGAAACTAAAACAATGAGCGGTTGGAAGCATGTGGTTTTTCTCTTTGCTGAATTGATCTTCATGTTTAATTCCTAATAAATTAACATTTAACTAGGAGACATGTGAGGTCTCCCATATCTGCGTAACATAGTCTGGATCCGAGTGTGACTTGAGGTGAATTCTAAATTCTCAACCACTGGTTGGCAAAACAGATAGTCCCACTTATGCTATTGGTTGAGGCTTTGAACCCATTTTACATGCTTATTTAAAGTTATCTCTGCATTTTAAACTGGTATAAGAGCAAGTATGAGAACATGGAAAATTGTACACACCATCCTTACATTATTTTTGTTTATGTTGTGTTGGCTGACATGGCAGTCTTCTCAGAGGTCTAGTGATGTTGATGTAGCATTATGCAGAATTAGTAGTGTCAATTATGCAACACTCACTTTTTTCTCCTATCTGTTAATGTATTAAAAAAAAATAAATAATCCAGTTCATAGATTTCATACATACAATGACTTGAATTTACATCTTATGATAAGCAAGTTTTAATACTACTGTCCAGATATCATAATGAATAATAATAATAAAAAACATTAAAAGACTTAAATTCTTGGAAAAAGTAGTTTGGTATAATAAATCAATTATTATTATTAGTATATTGGTGTATTATTATTTCTTAGAAAAAAGTGCTCCACTGCTTATTAACATATATTTATGAAATACCCACCAAATCAAGGTGGTGCACCCAGCATGCACAAAAAAAAAAAAAAATAAAATAAACAAATATATTAAAAATGTTATTATATCATAAAGTGGATCCCATGTCAAAATAGAATTTATGTCATTATTTACTTAATGTCATCATGTCACTCCAAAACTGTATGACTTTCATTCTTCTGTGAGGAACATTTTGAATGAAGAATGAACAGAATTAGTTTGACATTGTATTAAGGTGAGTAAATTATTAATTTTCATTTTTGGTTGTACTATTCCTTTAATATTGAGCTTTAGATAAGTTGACAGTCAGGACAAGTTGAACAGATATCAGTATGTAATTCTGGCAAAAAAGAAGATGATCTAAACATGAGTCACAAAAGACTGTTGATGCAAAAGACATCCATAATAAAGCAAGTAAGACAGGGACAGACCGTTCAAAAATACATATAGGCCTAGTCATCTCAAACCAATTAAAAACTATTTTTCCAAGGACATGATTATACCCAGCTTTTATGAAACAAGGTTTTTATGAATGTTTTGAAAGTAGCGTAACCCTGATAATGACAGCTGCTGTCTGTGGTAGCTGTCTCTCCAGACGAGGGATAATAGGGTAACCGTGTCTTAAATAAATCACAAGCAACAAGGAAAAAAGACAGCAGAGTGTCCTCACTGAGCTCTCAGTGTTCTGAAACCAAATTTATCATATACTGTTAGTCAGTAATGATGAAAATTACAATAAAAAAATATTTTATTTATTATTCCAGTGATGAATTTTCAGCATCATTACTCCAGTCTTCAATGTCACATGATCCTTCAGATATTCTAACATGCTGATTTTGTGCTCAAAAATTTTTTCTTATTACTATTAATGTTTTATTAATGTAACTATTAATTTTTTAAGGCTCTTTATATAAAACTCTCTCTCTCTCTCTCTCTCTCTCTCTCTCTCTCTCTCTCTCTCTCTATATATATATATATATATATATATATATATATATATATATATATATATATATAAAACGGTTAGTTCCTTTATTCACAATAAAACACGGCTATGACCGCTTCATCCATCGGTTCTGTGTATCACTACAATACACCCTTAGCAACCACTCTTAGCAACGTAAACTCTATGTTCTCAATTGATATTGTTCATTGAAATTTACTGTATTATGTAGAAGAGTGAGAAAAAAATTGAGTGAGCGAGTTTATTACCTGCATTCAGATTTAGCATTTTCCTTCAGTTCATAATAAAAAAATCTGTTTAAATGTCCGATGTATCATCTTGTCCTTTTAACATTTATGGGGTTTTCCCATGACTGACAGCGCTAGTCAAAGCATTTGTCAGTTGGCTTGTTCCATTTTCAAAACAATTCAGTCTTTTCAATGTAAAAGTCTTCGCTACTGACTGACACACTCATAAAGACAGTCTTTGCCGCCATCTAATGGCATGAAAATGTAACTTCTGTTGCTGTTCACGGCCAGGAACTATTTTTTTCCGACAGAAGGAAGGCTTTTAGAAAAAGATTACTTCATGAAAGTTGCATTGATACATATTTTTGGCTTTAATATTTGTATTGTGTGGTAACCGTTTTATAAAAGCAATAAGATACTCGAGGCTAGCGCTGTATCATGAATAAGTCACGGCTGAAGGGGTTGCAGGCACTCCGCTTCGCATCGTGCCTAACAATGCCCTTCACAATACAGCACAGCCTCTCGTACCTTAATGCTTACATATACACTTTTTACATTTAAATAATATGTGATATCTAAAAACAAATGTTACACTGAGTAATAGGAAAGTAACTTCTTTGCCAGTGCAGTGGTTAATTTTGAAGTTGGCAAATGAAAGAGAGTTACTTAATTCTTTCCAGAGAGCATTTGAGAGCTGTACGGCTTTTGAAAATAACATTTTTCCCCCCAGTACTTTCCAAAGAAATAAACATTCTCAAAGCAGATGCAGTTTAGGCATAGATTATTTATTTTATGTTTCCAAACACATGGTTGTTTTTATCTATGGCAGAAATTCAAGACCTAATTGTAGGGAGAAGAAACAGAAGGGCAAGAGTACCTCATTCATGAAAGCCTAAGAGCCTCCTTGCTATTGTAAGGCTCTGTTGACATTTACACATTTAGGGTGTTTTCACACTTGGCAGGTTTGGTTAGATTAAAATGAACTCTAGTGTGATTGCTCTGTTAGTGCTGTTCATTTGAATAAGCGTGATCACATCCTTTCCGACCCCTGGTGCACACCAAACAAGTGGACTGAGACCCATCAAAAGGTTCCAAACAAATTCTGGTGCCGTTTGAGTGAAATATGAATGCAAAACAGACCAAAGACATCTAAACAAACCAAAAATAAGATTTGATGTCACAAGATGCAACCCTAAAAGAAAAAGAATGTTCAAGCATACCCAGGTCCTTCTCGTCATAAGAGCTACATTGCCCATTACACTTTGGAACAGGTGATGGAATGATCTTCATTTGTGTGTAACCCACATTGCTAGAATGTCTGGGTTCTTGTGAGGTAGTTATGTAACAGCCCAAGTCAATAAAAAACAATCTCAAGTCTCTATAATATTTTTCTAATTATGTGACTTAAGTTCTTCTGTCAGTGTTTGTCTATACAGGTCTTTTTTGTTTGTTTGTGTCTTAAGACATCACGCTTATTGACCATTAGCTAAATGTCTTATGCATATGGCACTAAAAATGGGAAACACTTTGGGAGTTTTGAAGTCGTCATCTGATTGGTTGACTTCTCCAGGATTTCTGGGAGACGTGATAACCAGAACGTGTGTCGTGTTCTTTAATGGTCCACCTGGAAACAAATCTTTCATGATGCCAAACCCCCTTATGGATTAAGAAAAGCATGTTTACAACTATAAAAATGAACACATATCTGGATCAACTAAACTCTAGATTTTTAAATGTATGTGAAGTTCACAGCACCATTGTTGCACCAATGTTGCACTAAACTTGCAGGACGTTCTTGAATGAATTGCATGGCTGTTATTGTTGGGACATCGACTTTACATTTTCACAACCCTAAACATGACATTGAACAAAAACTGTTACTGGTTGCTTTACATGTCGGTCAGATGTCCTCTTGCATGGTCACTGGCCAATGAAAGCTGCTATGGAGTCCAGACCTCTTGCCATCAATCTGAAGGTCTGGATACGCAAGGCTAGATCTTCCTTGAAGAAAAAACATAAATCTCATCACTGAGAAGAGTAAAAACACATATTAATTAAAGCTGCAAGCAGCGATGAAAGGGCCCTCGCACCCGGGCTCACCGCCACCCGTTGGCCTTAGGAAAACAGAGAACAGTGGTCGACATGCATGTAAGCGAATTAATACAGGAGAATTATGCCATTAAGTCATTTCGAATTGCCACACTTCCTGCTGCCAACAGGTGGCACTTTGACCATAACCAAATATTGCGATATAGATGTGTTCAGACCTGGACTGTTATCAAACACATGAAGTTTGGAGCAGATCGGACATCATATACCTGAGCTACAACAACTTCCTGTTTCATGGCGTTAATCGCATACATTAGCACTTAGCCAAGTGTTGCATGATTTAACGTGTTTCTAGTATGTTTGGTACTTTGTGGCATATTAAATTTGTGGTTCTGGGAGGAAATTACAGTGTAAAGCATGCCATTTCCTGTTGCCAGCAGGTGGCGCTATGACTAACGGAATATTGGCATATAGATATGTTCAGGCCAGGACTCTTATCACACATGTGAAATTTGGAGCAGATCGGACATAGTATGCCTGAGTTACAACAGCTTCCTTTTTCATGGCGGAACAACAGATTTTGTCATGCCGCCACGGACACGCCCTTCAACGAAAACTCTAAATCTTCGCAATTTAACGTCACAAAGGCCTTTAGATTAGACTGACAAAAAATGAAATTGATCTGATTAAATCTCTAGGAGGAGTTAATCACAGTGTAAAACATGTCATTTTCTGTTGCCCCCAGGTGGCGCTATGACTGTAACTGAATATTGGCATATAGATGTCTTCAGGCCAGGACTCTAATAAAACATGTGAAGTTTGGGGCAGATCAGACATTGTTTGCCCGAGTTACAACAACTTCCTGTTTCATGGCGAAACATCGAAATTTGCCAGGCCACCACGGACACGCTCTTCAGCGAAAACTCTAGATCTTCGCAATTTAATGTCTCAAAGGCCTTTAGATTAGACTGACCAAATATGATGTTGATCTGATTAAAGCTCTAGGAGGAGTTTGTTAAAGTACAACGCCTGGAAAAGGCAAAAACTGCCCAAATTTTGCAAAGAAAATTCAAAATATCTCACTTCCTGTTGGTTTTCAGATTTCACTCCAAGAGACTTTTTTGTAAGCATTGGGCTGTTAGATGTGTGTACCAAATTTCATACCTGTACGTGAAACGTAGTGTCAGGGGCACTTCGTTGAAATTTTGTAGGTGGCGCTATCGAGCCATTTTGCCACACTTAATTCTGAAACCCATATCAGACGTAAATTTTCACCACTTCTGACGCATCTGCAAAGTTTCATGAGTTTTCGAGTATGTTTCGGCCCTCAAAAAAGTGATTCACCTTACATGGCGAAACATCAGACTTTGTCGGTCACCACGGACACGCCCTTCAACGAAAACTCAAGATATTTGCGATTTAACATCTCAAAGGCCTTAAGATTAGACTGGCCATATATGATGTTCATCTGGTTTAATCTCTATGAGGAGTTAATCCCAGTGTAAAACATGTCATTTCCTGTTGCCCCCAGGTGGCGCTATGACTGTAACTGAATATTGTCATATAGATGTCTTCAGGCCAGGACTCTAATAAAACATGTGAAGTTTGGGGCAGATCAGACATTGTATGCCCGAGTTACAAAGCTGTACGTGAAATGTAGCACGAAGGGCGCTTAATTGAAATTTTGTAGGTGGCGCTATCGAGCCATTTTGCCACACCTAATTCTGAAACCCATATCAGATGTAAATTTTCACCACTTCTGACGCGTGTGCAAAGTTTCATGAGTTTTTGAGAACGTTTAGGCCCTCAAAAATGTGATTAATTTTGGAGAAGAAGAAAATTTTGGCTGAGCAATTCCAATAGGGTCCTCACACCATCGGTGCTCGGGCCCTAATCAGGCACACAAGAATTTACAGAATGGTAGTTGTGCCAAAATGAAAAGGATAGTTCACTAAAAATTGAAAATTATGCTATTTACTCACTCTCATGTCATTTTCTTTCTTTTGTGGAACTTAATAGAAGGTTTTTGGAAGAATGTAGGTAACCAAACAGTTTCAGTTGTATTTTTAAAAAGAAAGAAAAAAAAAAAAGACAAAAATTCAAATCAAAATATATATAGTTTTTTATGTTCATGAGAAGAAAGAATGTCATACAGGTTTAGCATGACATGAGAGTATAAAATATGACAGAAAAGGGTTTTCTTAGTATAACCATTAGTAATTAGCCTTAACATGATTGAGTATTGGTAGTTCCAGGTAGTATTGAGTTCTAGGTAGGTTTACAAAGATGCTCTAACACATCCTGTTCCTGGAAATCTACCTTCCTGCAAAGTTCAGCTCCAACCCTAATCAAATACAACTAAACCAAGATATTCACTTGACAATTACAGACAGGTGTTTTTGATCAGGATTGGAAATTAACTCTGCAGATAGTAGATCTCAGAACTGGGTGGCCGGTACACATTGCACGATTTTGATCTGTCCCAGATGTGGCAATTTCTACAGTCGTGGCTTCTAAATGGTGGTCCTACGTTGTGCAGTGAGAGAGGCTGTCATGGCCTTGTGACCAAAGATAGCCTTCGATAATTTTCTGAGAGTGACAGAAATTTAGCATGATCATCTCACAGTGTGTTTGCTTCTACAAATGTCTACTGACTAGCCAATAAAAATGAAACATGAAATGGTGTATTGGCGTATGGCATGGCTAAGAGACGCAGCGTCTCGTTCCCTGTTCTCAGAGAAGCATGGTTACATGTGTAACCTGAGATATTCCCTTTCAAAAGGGAACTCGCGCTGCATCCAAAGCGCTAGGGGAACGATATACCAAAGCTACCATGCTGAGGGGAGTGCATGCCAGGAATGGCAGTGACAACTGTCAGAATCAAGCAATTTCAAAAGAAACGCCAGACCCACTTACCCTACGGGTCACAATGAGCTGTCAGTGACAGCGGTCAAAGCCTCAGCTATAAGCCTCAAAGCGGCCTCCATATTTTACATATGAAGGCCTGGAGCCAACAACTTCAACAGAAGGGGTCCATTTAAGGGAGTGTGGCTAGGGGGCCTGAAGGCACCCCAGCCAGTCACTTCTCAGGGGGTTGAAGTCAACGCCAAATCCCACCAGGGAGGCTGACCTGGCTTCTAGCTGAACTAGTAACCTAGTCTGCCAACAACCTGTCTGTTTCCTCAGAAACAGAGTCTCGTGCACTCTAAAACAGGAACCCTCGCGAGGGGAATGCTCACAGCCTAGGGCTGATCTAACTGGGAGGCCTCGAGAGAAGCCTTCAACCTCTGACCAGACTTAGGGAGCCAAGTACTCAAACCCACAGAATGAGGAGAGTACAAGCTTGACCTATTAGGTCGACCAGGCTACAGGCTAGAATTTTTGATGTAGACATTGCTAGCTGCCATGTGCCCGCTTAATATCAATAAGGCCTGCTAAGGCCAACTACCTGATAGCAAGTCTGGCTAGCTGTCCAACCTTGCAACCTTGGGCTCTCCCACAGGGAGGCCTGCTAATTCTCAGAGCGGCCTGCTAAGGCCAACAAACTGAAAACAAGCAATTGCTGGCTGCCAGATACCCACGCTGCTAAGGACTCGCCCTCAGAGAGGCCTGGTAGCCAGTTCTATGTGGCTAAATAAACTAAAACATACCCGCACTATAGGGGACTTGCTCACAAAGAGGCCTCCTAAGGCCTACTTATCCAAAAGCGAGTTATTGCTAGCTGCTAAGAACTCAAAACCATGGGGGTTTTGCCCACATGGAGGCCCGCCAAGACCTGCTACCTGACAGCAAACTTCTGCTAGCTGTCACATACCCAAAGTGCTGGAGACTCGCTCACAGGGAGGCCTGCTAAGGCCAGCTACCCGGAGCGTGTCTTGTTGCTACAACATTCAAACTGATGGGGCTTGCCACAGAGAGGCCTGTTATAGCCTACTATCTGAAGGCAATCAAAAAAGCTTCCAGAAACCCATTTACTGGGGCTGTTCACAGGGAGGCCAACTAAGGCTAGCTACCTGACAGTGCATGTGTTGGCTGCTAGAAGCACAACATGGTGGGGACTCACTCTAAAGGGAGGCCTGGTAAGGCCTACTACCGTATAGCAAGTCTAGAAGCAGAGATAGACTATTTAAACTGCGCCTAAACCTGGGACCTATCACATCACCAACAAGCAGTGTACTCAGTAAAAGCGCTTTTTACCTTTTAAGCAAGGGGAGTACAACTTATGCCAACATGCCCTGGAGGAGGCCCACCTCAGCCTACTACTCCAGACGAACATGGGCATCAGCTTTTGGCAATGCTGGGCTACAAGGGAGCATACTAAATGACCAGCCCACAGTGAAGGTCAAATACCACTCAACCTAAGCCACAATGGTGCAGGGCAGATAAAAAGAGAGGTATAAGCGAAGCACTCAGATAACACCTTGTTTTACAAGGGAATTCTATCCGCCATGACCCTGAGAAAGCAACAGGGTGGAGGCCAACCACAAAGACTCTATCATGACAGAAATGATATCTGTACTCAGGCACAGGGGAATGGGGGCCTTTCATTGAAAAGCCACCCACAATCAACCCAACGCTTGAACGCTAGTTCAGCAGGCTTCAGAGGAGCCTAGCGAGGGCCTAATGGTAGCTCAGCTTCTGAAATGCAGGCCACAGTAAAAAGCATTTACTATTCACAAAAAGAAAAGGGGGAACAAGTCTATTCTGCCTCTACACCGAACTGCATTATGTCCCAATGCAGAAGGGGGTGGGCCTTGGCCAGACGACTCTCTATTGAGAGGAGGCCAGCACTAGGGATGCAAAAGGGGGACCTACACTCACCTTAACCCTCTGGAGTCTGAGGCTGATTTGGGGCCTGGAGAAGTTTTGACATGCCCTGACATTTGTGCTTTTTTCAGTTGTTCATAAACATATTAATGGAAAAAGTGTCATTACACTGTATTCAGCACAAACTAGCCTAAAATAATATGTGAGGAACATGTATGTACATGTTTGTGTTTTTGAAGGAATAACATTTATGCGTGGTTATTGAAAAAACAAAAAACTTAAGACACTGAAATAAGGCCAAAAAAAGTATAGTAAATCTGTGTTTACAAGACTTTAGGGTATTGGAGGTTGTAGACTAGAGTTTTTGCTTCAAAATTATGTAAAAATTATGCTGCCTACTCCTTCATATAAAACAATATATTGATTTAGTTTTTTTAAGACACTTTTTGCCAAGAAACACAGTATGCGTGGAGGCGTGAATCACCACTGAATAATATGCCATTCTCACCTGAGAAGACAAAAGAATTGCATAGTAATGAGCTTAAATGACTTGCATATTAATGAGGCATTTCAGTCAGGTAGGCTGTGAAAAAACCTTCTGTGATGTCTCAAGCTCATCATGATACACGAAACATACAGAAAAATATTATTACAATATAAAGTAATGGTTTTATATTATACTTTAAAATATAATGTATTTCTGTGATGCAAAGAGTCTGAATATAGGCTTTTAGTTTAAAAGCATTCATATTTGGAGAAATATTGGATTCTCATATGCTTATGTACATTTTCTATACAGAGGAGTTATATTTATTTAATATTCATTGTCATTATTATGAGCGCTGGTGTTTTCAATTCATACTTGAAGTCAGAGGGCGCTCTCTGTGCCTTTTTAGTCCACAAATTCATCTAAGAAGAAGAGGCTATTCCATGAATGGAGTTTCCCATTCATACTGCAGCCGGAGGGCGCTAAAGAAACAAAAACTCATCAAAAATTCATCTATAGAAGAAAAGAAAACAGGAACTAACTGCATGTCTTCTAGAGCTCCCTAACCATGACTTTTACATCCAGATAAACACTTTTCAAGACAATAAATACATGATTGAGACGATGAATGCATGTATTGCCTCTGAATTTGCATCTGAATAGCACTGGCTCCGTGGGCGTGGCCGCATTAGCAGATAATGAGTTGAATCACGGACTTCTGACATGGCTCTCTCTTCATACAGATTACATAAACACAGAAGGTTTGTTTTCGATTTGACTTACATGATTTAAAACCTGACATCTTAACATTTTTTTTAGACATAAGAGTATTTTTTCTGTGATTAGTATTCACTAAGTTACAGTTCATTTTCTGAGAACTATCAGACTTTGCTCAGAGGGAGAGGAGAAATCACGCATCATGTTAGTTTTCTTTATTTTACAAAAAGCACAACATTTTGTTTTTACTCTGAGTGTATACAAATAAAAGAAGATATTCTATAGTTTCAATTGATATATTACTTATGTCTCTATGACAAAAAATGACAGAGTATTTTAAGTCTGTTTTGCTGCAATGTGAAAAAAACCTGCAAAACGCACCGGCGCGTTTTCAGACCTCTGAGTGTTAATGAGGGGTCAGAGGCAGGAATGCTTAGCAGACTGCCTTCACTATCCCTAGCACTTAGCCTAGACCAGCTGTCAGGGTGGCCCTGGTGAGGGCCAGCCCACAAAGCATAGATCTACCTGGCGCTCCTCACAGCAGTGGCCTCACCAGAACAACTCTCAAAGAGGGGAGGCATAATCACTCAATCTGAAACCACTCAGGTGGCAGATTTCTCTTTCTTAAGAGAAATCTGCCTTAACTATCCTTACTAGAATAGGAGGAGTGGTGCAAACCAGGTAACAGTGTCAGGCGGCCCCGTGGGTCGACGCTAGAAATTGAATCCATCTGAAGTCAAAGTGCTCGTCTCTTTCCAAAAACCTCTTTCCAAACCTATAGGAGAGGAGAAAAACTACTCTACCCTGAGGTGGCTATCAGGGTGGCCTGAAGAGGGCCAGCGTGCAACAGAGCAGCGGCCACAAAACCACTCTCAAGTGGGACAAGGCCAACTTATTCACTAATAAAGAGAAATACAAGAGTGTGGTTTCTCCAGAGAACATACAATAGGCGAAAACCCACACTCACCTAAGACAACCCAAATGATACTTCTTTCTCTCTAAAAATCGTTCTAGCCAACCTATAGGGAACTTCAGGGCCCTAATTATATTTTTACAATAAAAATAAAAAATCCTTCCTAATTAGATGAATGCCCACGCACATCCTACACGGGGTACAGCGGTCTAAAAGAAATACATTAGTATTTTAAATAGATACAAGACCTGGTTTCACCTGCAGCCACAGGGTGGCGACCAGGGTGGGACAAATGCCCCTACAACCTCAGTATGCAGGTCAGGAAGGAATGGAAAGCTCACTTGAGCTGTAGGATTATGGCCTGAGAGAAACCGATCATCATGCCTTTTCGAATGCTTGCAGTCTCTCTCCTAACACGCTGCCATTGGCAACATTAATCTGCCGGCAGCTTGTTCCATAATCTACAACAGCTCAGCATACGCTGGATAGGGGGGAAGAGGACAACGTATCCTCTCCCAGCAGCTCACTCCCACAAGCCGCTGAATCACGCGAGTGGTCACACCCCTCTCAAAATTATGTTTTATTAACAAAATTCGGGAGGAGCAACGTTCAAATAATCTGACTAATCATCACGTCATCTCGGCCAGCTGTCAGCAATCGGTAATCAACATATCTACCCAATCAGCATGAGTGAAAGCATATATATTAGACACGGTCGACTCACCCATATTCCTCAACAGTTTGACAGCATCTGACCCGCCCTAAGTTCCCACCATGTCCGAAATTAATCTCTTTGTGTCCGATGAAGAATCTTTCGTCCTCTAGGAATCTTTGCCACAATCCTCTGGCCTTACTAGGAGCAATTAAGTTACACCGCCATCTTTCATCTCGGGGGAGCGTCAGCCCAAACAAACGGGTCCCCGCATGCCAAGACGCCGAGGCGACTCTCGTCACTGCGGTCGAAACATCCGCGATCTCCTTCCGTGTATTCCTAGTCCTGCCCATTCTATCATTCCTGCCATAAAGAAATGGACAACAAGGCAGTCGAGCACCAAGCTCGAGTCTCGGGCAATACCGCCTCTTCCCGCGAAGGAACGGGCCTTGTTCCAGCATCAGGCCGCCGCAGCAGGCCTTCAGCAAGCCAGAGCCGCGCCACAGCGCAGATTCAATCCCAGCCAGCTCGGACTTTCCTCCCCATCGACTCAACCCCGTAAAAGCACAGTTAAAATCCTTCTCGTTTTCCGTCCCTGAATTAATTTCCACATTATGACAACTGTATCAATGCTGATCGGGGGAATTCACGTTTTAAACTGTTTCTGTAAAGTTTGCCGTTCTAATTAACGTGCCGCTTGTGGTTTAAACACTCAATCAGCTGTATATGCTCGTAGCCTATGACGTTCAGATTGCACGCACGGTCGCATAGATTCATTGAAACACAGAACTTATTGTCATCGCTGTCCTGCGATTCATCAACAAATCGCTTAGAATATGTATTTCTGTTTCGAAGTATAACCACAGCTTCACTATTGGAGACGCAGAGACTGGTAGGACAAATTCTTTTCAAATCGTTATTTTGATGCATTTAAATAAATCTTACCGTCCCCTTTTCGTCTGTATCCGTTTTATAGCGAGCAGAAAGCTGTAAGTAACTTAACAAACCATAGACAGATAACCAATGAATAAACTAATTACCTTACAGTTTGGAAAGTATGGAATTGAGTAATTTCCAGGTTTGGATGGAAAATATAATAAATATAAATAAACAATATTAAACAAGCAGCATGTCCATGGTTAAATGTTAGTGATTGTTGAAAACAATTAAATAAATTCAAGGTGCACATTTTTATTATGCAAAGCTGTCTTTTACAAATGTGACTCAAACCAGCAACAGTTAAAAGAACAAGGATCATCCAAATTATATTGTACTTCGTTTGATGTTGAATGATCATCAAACAGCAATGATAGTACAACAGTGTCATTTACAGTATCAAACCATTGTGTCAGAGGTGAATATGCAGGTTTAAAGGATTTCAGGCTGCTTCTGAGAAAATAAGAATATGTAAAATGTTTAATAATCTATCTCTCGGCCCTGCACTTTCGCTGAGCTCAGGTTTCCAATCGCCCCGGATAAACGATGGGTCCAGCCACGTCCATTAAATTTCTGGGATTTAACTTGAATACAGTTAATTTCCAGGTACAAAGAAACAATAGGACATTTATGTTCGCTTCCACCTTCTTAAACAGTCCAAACTGTTCTAAACAGGAATTACTATCTTTGCTCAGCTACTTAAACTTCATGATGCGAGTAATTCCACAAGGCCAGTCTTTCATCTTACATCCTCACTCTTGTATCTTCAATTCATGTGCTAGAAACATGCATCAGGCCACAGCAGCAGCAAGCCTGGGTCGTGCCCCAGATTCCCCACTTTCCTCCTCCATCCGCTTGGCCACACACCGCGGCTTTCACCGGCGCCACACACCATCCAACAATGCCTGCCCCTCTTGGTAAATGCCTTCCCTCTTAACATGAGGATGCCTCTACTAGCGGAGCAAGCTCAGCCGTCTCAGCCATTTCATCCCACCATCTCTCACCCTACCTCTCTTTGGTCTTTGGTCTACAGTGTCAGCTACGGACCTTAGCGTGAGGCTGCCTCCGCTATCGCCGCAGGCCTAGACGTCCTATTTTCCCCAGCTTCCCTCTTTTTCTAACCACCCTTCTCCTTCCCAGTCTCCAGCGGCCAACCCGAGCAAGAGGCTGCCTCTGCTAACCTTGCAGGCCCGGACACCCCAATTTCCCTTTCTCAGTTTCCCTCTTTTCTAATCTCCTCATCCCTCCCCTGGCTCCAGGGGCCGACCCGAGCGTGAGGCTGCCTCCGCTATCGGCACAGGCCTAGACATCCTACTTTCCCTTCCTTCCTTTTCTAACCACCCTGTTCCTTCCCAGGCTCTAGGGGCAAACCCGAGCGTGAAGCTGCCTCCACTAACGGTGTAGGCCCAGATGCCGCAATTTCCCTTTCTCAGTTTCCCTCTTTTCTAACCTCCTCATCCCTCCCCTGGCTCCAGGGGCCGACCGAGCGTGAGGCTGCCTCCGCTAACGGCCTCGGTCCCGGCCTTTCTTCCTCCTTCCTCTGTCCCACAAGCAAACGCAGTTCACCCTGTCTACTACACTGATGCCCATCCCACCAAATGCTACAGCCCTGGAACCAAACCATGTTGCCAACAACATCAGATCCTCTTAGAAATTTAAGCTGTTGTCACCAGAGGTGGACCCATTCTCAACCCCGGTAGCTTATTCTGAGCTGATATTTCCATAAACCACCCGCAAAAAACTCTCCTTGACACCTCTCTCAACTTCATTCTTCAAGCTGCCTCCCCTAGAACCCTACAATCCATTCTGCATAGGAGCAGCAACTACAGCCACCCAAAAAGGCCACTCCCAGCATCAGATTCAAACATTTGGTCACTGGAAGCTTAAGAACTACATCCGATCTGATCGCTTCCATATTTAAGAAGCCCAACGAACACCTATCGGTTAGTTTCAGCTCCAGCTCGTTCTCTCACACATACCTGCAAGCCGCCATATCCAACTCAACTAATACCATCATTCCAATACAACGAAAAATTTCTATCATTGCCGCAGCAGTGATGTCGCCTCGGCTCCCGCAGGAGCTCAGTTCTGGCTAATTCCTCCACTGCCGCAGCAGTGTTGTCACCTCGGCTCCCGCAGGAGCTCAGTTCTCAGTTCTTCAGGAGGCCAACTTCTCCACTGCCGCAGTAGTGATGTCGCCTCGGCTCCCGCAGGAGCTCAGTTCTGGCCAATTCCTCCACTGCCGCAGCAGTGTTGTCACCTCGGCTCCCGCAGGAGCTCAGTTCTTCAGGCCAACTTCTCCACTGCCGCAGCAGTGATGTCGCCTCGGCTCCCGCAGGAGCTCAGTTATTCTCGCTTTTCTCTCCACTGCCGCTGCAGTGATGTCGCCTCGGCTCCCGTAGGAGCTCAGTTCCTCTGGCTGTTCTCTCCACTGCCGCAGCAGTGATGTCGCCTCGGCTCCCGCAGGAGCTCAATTCTTCAAGCCGATTTCTCCACTGCCACAGCAGTGATGTCACCTCGACTCCCACAGAGGCTCAGTTCTGGCTAATTTCTCCACTGCCGCAGCAGTGATGTCGCCTCGGCTCCCGCAGGAGCTCAGTTCTTCAAGCTAATTTCTCCACTGCCGCAGCAGAGTCGTCACCTCTGCTCCCGCAGGAGCTCAGTTCTTCAGGCCAATTTCTCCACTGCCGCAGCAGTGATGTCGCCTCGGCTCCCGCAGGAGCTCAGGTCTTCTGGCTATTTCCCCCACTGCCGCAGCAGTGATGTCACCTCGGCTCCCGCAGGAGCTCAGTTCTTCAAGCCAATTCCTCCACTGCCGCAGCAGTAATGTTGCCTCGGCTCCCGCAGGAGCTCAGGTCTTCTGGCTATTTCTCCACTGCCGCAGCAGTGATGTCGCCTCGGCTCCCGCAGGAGCTCAGTTCTTCAGGCCAACTTCTCCACTGCAGCAGCAGTGATGTCGCCTCGGCTCCCGCAGGAGCTCAGTTCTGGCTAATTCCTCCACTGCCGCAGCAGTGTTGTCACCTCGGCTCCCGCAGGAGCTCAGGTCTTCTGGCTATTTCTCCACTGCCGCAGCAGTGATGTTGCCTCGGCTCCCGCAGGAGCTCAGTTCTGGCTAATTCCTCCACTGCCGCTGCAGTGATGTCGCCTCGGCTCCCGCAGGAGCTCAGTTCTTCTGGCTAATTCCTCCACTGCCGCAGCAGTGTTGTCACCTCGGCTCCCGCAGGAGCTCAGTTCTTCAGGCCAACTTCTCCACTGCTGCAGCAGTGATGTCGCCTCGGCTCCCGCAGGAGCTCAGGTCTTCTGGCTATTTCTCCACTGCCGCAGCAGTGATGTCTCCTCGGCTCCCGCAAGAGTTCAGTTCTGGCTAATTCCTCCACTGCCGCAGCAGTGATGCCGCAGCAGTGATGTCGCCTCGGCTCCCGCAGGAGCTCAGTTCTTCAAGCCAATTTCTCCACTGCCGCAGCAGTGTCGTCACCTCAGCTCCCGCAGGAGCTCAGTTCTTCTGGCTATTTCCTCCACTGCCGCAGCAGTGATGTCGCCTCGGCTCCCGCAGGAGCTCAACGCTGTCCAATGTCTTCATCCATATGACGATAACTCTACCGGTCCTTTACTAACCCTCCTAGCAGCACATTCAGCCTAAGCAAGGCAATTTTGGGGGTCATCAGTAATGTTCCGGCTGCTGTCCTGCATTGGTTTGCAATTTTTGGGGGGAGTAATCTGGGTTCGGGCCAAAATACCGAGCTCGGAGCCCTCTCCTCGGACAGCACGCCAAATACGCATTCTACTACGCATACTATTTTCTATCTGATTATTTGTAAGTGTGAACTCGTGAAATGATGTTTTATTAACAAAATTCGGGAGGAGCAATGTTCAAATAATCTGACTAATCATCACGTCATCTCGGCCAGCTGTCAGCAATCGGTAATCAACAAGCATATATAACAAAGCATATATATTAGACACGGTCGACTCACCCATATTCCTCGGCAGTTTGACAGCATCCCTCCACCACCCCGTCTCCTCACACCTGCACTGGTTACTTTCCAGAATACTAACCAGGATGGGGGGGGGAGTAATCTGGGTTCGGGCCAAAATACCGAGCTCGGAGCCCTCTCCTCGGACAGCACGCCAAATACGCATTCTACTACGCATACTATTTTCTATCTGATTATTTGTAAGTGTGAACTCGTGAACTGTGCAGCGAACTCTATCTGAGAGCCCCATGATCTGAGTCTCTTCTCTGCCTCAGTGCGAGTGGGACCCGAACCACCAGGTCCAGATGCTGAACTCTCTTCCTTCGAAAAGAGAGCCAAACAAGAATGGAGCATTCTTAACATAGGAAAATGCAGTAAACAGTTTGCACAGGCAACTCCCTCGAGAATTTCCTGTGTGTGCTCTTCCCCAGACAGAGAATGCACAGCTGGTGTGTGTCATCTGGTGTAAGATAACGAGAACACGGATCCACACACTACATAAACCTTCTAGTTTCTCTGTGCGTTTTATAAATGCCACGATAGTGTTTCACACAAAACAGTCCCTGAAGACGAAAAGAGGATGACATGTTATCTGGGCGCCCCTTATATACTTGTGGGTCGCATTGTTTTGATGTCATGAACTGTCACCGGTCAATATGAAATTGCCGAGATTGGCAGGGGGAACAAGATGGCGGGCTAAGCACATGTAGATTTCTCTGCTCTCCAGCAAATCTTGATTTTTATGTCAGCATTCAATTTTTAATCATCCTAATTGTTGTGTATCAGCGAGTACTGGACTATGTCAACAAAAAAAGCTGACAAAAAGGGATGCCTGTAAAAACTTTGGGTGCTCTTGCTGAACGCGAATACGTTATGGAAGTCGACCACGTCGATCATAAAGAGAAATGCAAAGAACCTTCCTCCTTGCAGAACACTCCAACTAAAGTCCAGGCTAAGAAACAGAAGGGTGAAACCATAGTTGCCAGATTCGATCCACAGGACGGGAAGTTGAGCAGCATTGAGCATAAGATCACTGAGAACAGTCTAAAGCCCGGAACACACCAAGCCGACGCTGATGAACTAGTGGCGATGAAAGCAGACTGCGGGGTTGACTCACGTCGGCAGCATCTGGATTCCAAAGTTGCCCTGACACACCAAACCGACACTCGACACCCGACGGCCAAATAGCACGTCTGTTCTGTGGCTGCGTAAGAAGAAATGCCTTTCCGTACCAGCAGGTGGCAGTAGTTGACCAGCCAATCAGAATGATCAGATGGCCAGACTGACCGACAAGCTCCGACGCCGATTCAGCATGTCGAATCGGCTGAAAAAAGCAGACGAGGACCAACTTCAGTTGACGATGCGGAACACACTATGAAAACTTAGTTGGCCGACGAACAAAAACTGCCCAATGGCTGACCGTCGGCTTGGTGTGTTCCGGGCTTAATGATCGTCAGCCTGACAAAAGCTGTGGAATTCAACGAATTGAAAGAAACCCCAGGTGAAGATATCCGAAGAGAAGTCGTCTCCCTGTTAGCCGAAAAAGCTCCTCACCTGCAGCAACAAACTTGAAGGCATCGTGGATACAGTCCACCGCGTTGGCCCCAAAACGAAGGATAAATCCAGGCAGGTGATCATTCAGTTCTGCATGCGGAAACACAGAGACGAATTCTGGCACTCCACCAAAGTATCGGATGTCTGTAAACTCAGGGGAATAAAGTTTACCGAAGATTTATCTAAGGAAGATTGCGAAGCCCGCGCTGCAATATGGCCGAGGATCAGTGAGGCTAGAGCCACAGGGAAGAAAGCCTACTACCGTGGTCCCTATGGCTACATAGAGGGCACCTGAATAGTCAAGGATGGTTGATCTCAACAACCTCGAACACACTCGTTTTCCTTTTGTGTTGGCAAGAGGTGTAAGTGGGATGTTTGTCTTTGCTGTTGAGCGAGATATCAGTGCTCTGTTTGAGAGAGACATTGTTTTGTGTTCATTAGGGCACGGTTACATATTTTCTATTTGACTGTTTATCTTCTTATTTCACATTTATTTTATTTATTATTTGTTTCTATCAGTTAAATGTTCTCAGTGAGATCGTCTTTTTCCTGTATTTCTTTAAACGCAAGGGGTCTCTGTAACTCAATCAAAAGAAAAGCTTACTTTCTTTTTTGCAAAAACAAAAACTCATACTGTATATTTTTGCAAGAAATGCATTCCAGCCTTGATGACGTGAAGTTCTGGATGAGTCAATGGGGGGCAAAATCATCTTCAGCCATGCATCTACACATTCTGCACGAGTGGCAATACTGTTCAACAACCTGCCAGGCAAAATTATTAAGGTAGAAACGGATTCAAATGGCCATTGGGCTTCAGTTGTTATCAACATTAATGATGTTTTGTTCATTTTATTCACTGAAATTTCTGATTCTCTGTTTGAATTGAAGCTTGTTTATCCACCTGATAATATTATTATAGGAGGAGATTTCAACATGGTTATGGATGAAGCATTAGATCACTTTCCAGCCAAATTTAATACCTCTCACCCTAATCTTAACCTTCTTAATTTTTGCTTGAATATTAATGTAGTGGATGCTTGGAGAGCTGCGAATCCAAATCCTAAACAATTTTCCTGGTTCAAAACTAATGGGACTTCCAAATCGAGAATTGATTATTGGTTGACCTCATCTAACCTAACCGACTTTATCAAGGACATTTCAATATCCGCAGCACCTATAATTGATCACAGTGCATCTCTATATCATTCTACTCGGGCAAAAGAGAATCACATAACAAGGGTTATTGGAAATTCAATGCTGATTTATTAAAACACAAAAACTTTTGCTCACAAATTAAATCCATAATTAATGATGTAACATCGCATACCTAATCTCATTCATAAGTAAATGGGAATATTTAAAACACAAGATTGAAGACACAAGAACTCAATTGGAGTTAGAAATCAAGAGAATTAAACTATTTATGTAATAAAAGTGAAATGGACAATAAAACTAAATTACAAATTCTATCCTTGCAATCCAAAATTGATGATTTATATACTCAAAGCTAAAGGAGCATATGTAAGGTCTAGAGCAAGATGGATAGAGAAAGGGGAAAAAAGTAATCATTATTTTTGCAGACTTGGGTGACAGGAGAAAAATGCCATAAATTCTCTCTATGTGAACGGAGTTATAAATACTTGCCCTGAAATGATTTCCTCAGAGATTTTTCAATTCTATAGTTCTTTATATAGCTCATCCTTCTCTGTATCAGACTGTAATATTCTTTTTGATAATATAAACACTAGCATACCGCAGTTAAACCAGGAATTTAAAGAATTATGCAAGGCTGACATCAAAATAGAGAAACTGGATAAAGCAATAGATAAATTATCTTCAGGGAAATCTCCAGGCCCTGATGGCCTTACCTCTGAATTTTATAAATTCTTTAGGGAAGATTTGAGAGAACTATTGTTTCGAGCCTTTCTTGAATGTATCCAAAATAATTCACTATCTTCGACTATGAAACAAGGTCTAATTATTCTTATCCCCAAACCAGGTAAAGATGCACAACATATAGATAACCTTCGCCCCATCACTTTACTCAACTGTGATTATAAAATTCTAGCTCATATATTTTCCAATAGGCTCAAAAAAAAAACCATAAATCAAATCATTAGTGAATCACAGTCTGGTTTTATCAAAGGCAGATCGATACATCATAACATCAGATTGATCTTAGATATGTCACGGAATGAAGGAAGGATGCAGATGCAAGTTAAATCTCTTTAATAGAGCTTCACACCGAAGGTAGTCAGATTCAACATACACAAAGAACATATAACAGTCAGCAGGAGAGTGGTAACACAGGGACGTCGATAGGCGGTGAAGATCCGTGAAGAGCGATGACCGAAGAGCAGTGTCCGTGAAGTGATCCGTGCGTGAAGTCCAGAGAGTAATCCAACGAGAACACGAAAACCAGGAAGCAATGAATCAAAGTCCAGTCCAGGGAAACACACAACAAGCAACACAGGAAACAACACGCGGACACCGTACAACGATCTGACAAACAAGAGACGAAAGACAAGGCGTTATATAGGCAGATGGTAATTGCTCACAGCTGCCGCTGATCAACAATCAGCGGCGACGCCCACACAAAACAATCAGGTGACACACCCACACCATCACACAGACACCAGAATGAGACAGCGGATTCATGAACCGTGACAGTACCCCCTCTCCTAGGAACGCCTCACGGCGTTCCCAGAACTCCTTACCTGCCGATTGTAATCATCGATAAGGGAGTGATCCAGAATGTCTCTAGCAGGAACCCAACTTCTCTCCTCCGGACCGTAACCTTCCCAGTCCACCAAGTACTGGAATCCGCGTCCCCTCCGCCTCGAGTCCAGAATGCGATTAACCGAATAGGTTGGTTCCCCGTCTACGAGCCGCGGCGGTGGGGGAACCGGAGTAGGCGGATTAAGATGCGAGTGAAAAACAGGCTTAATTTTGGAAACATGGAAGGCGGGATGAATCCTCCTGTACGCCGGAGGCAATTTGAGTCGGACTGCCACTGGGCTAATAATCTTAGTGACAGGAAACGGGCCAATGAATTTGGGAGCTAACTTATTGGCAACGGAACGGAGCGGAATGTTCTTGGTAGAAAGCCACACTTTTTGACCCACGACGTATACGGGAGGCTTTGACCGGTGGCGATCAGTCTTAGCCTTGGTGCGCGCCCTCACTTGCAACAGAGTCTCGCGGGCTCTGTTCCAAGTGCGGTGGCACCTCTGGACAAAGGCGTGAGCAGAGGGGACCGCGACTTCGGATTCCAGACTGGGAAACACAGGTGGCTGGTAACCTAAACTGCATTCGAACGGAGAGAGGCCCGTAGAAGACACTGGTAACGAATTGTGTGCGTACTCAATCATAGAGAGTTGTTGGCTCCAGGAGGAAGGATTCTTGGACGCCAAACATCGCAACATACGCTCTAAATCTTGGTTGGCTCTCTCGGTCTGTCCATTGGTCTGGGGGTGGAACCCAGAGGAAAGACTAGCCGTCGCGCCCAGCAGTCTACAAAACTCCTGCCAAAATTTGGACACAAACTGGGGACCCCTGTCGGACACCACATCTACCGGGAGGCCATGTAACCGAAAGATGTGGTCTACGACAGTAACCGCTGTCTCCTTGGCAGAGGGCAATTTGGTCAAGGGAATGAAATGAGTCGCCTTCGAGAACCGGTCCACTACGGTCAAAACGACCGTGTACCCCTGGGAGGGTGGGAGGGCGGTGACAAAATCTAGAGCGATGTGGGACCAGGGTCTCAAAGGGACAGACAGCGGTTGGAGTAACCCATCTGGAGGGCGGTTGGACGTCTTACCAGTGGCACAAACCGAGCAAGCCAAAACAAAACTGCGGATGTCCCGAGCCATAGCAGGCCACCAGAATCGTTGCTTAACCAAAAATCTGGTTCGATTAACCCCTGGATGACAAGCCACGTTGGAACAATGCCCCCACTTGATGACGCAGGACCTTAACTCCTCCGGCACAAACAAACGGTTTGGTGGGCACCCGGGCGGAGGCATTACCCCTTCTAAGGCCGCCAGGACCTTCGATTCGACCTCCCATGTAAGAGTGGAGACTACTAATGTCTCAGGAAGAATACACTCGGGAGTGGACGGGCGCTTGGATGGATCAAAAATACGAGATAAAGAATCGGGCTTGATGTTTTTGGAGCCCGGGCGGTACGATAGAGCAAAGTCAAAACGTCCGAAAAAAAGTGCCCACCGAGCCTGCCTGGAGTTGAGTCTTTTGGCCGATCGAATATATTCTAGGTTCTTGTGATCAGTCCAAACGATGAAGGGCACCCCCGATCCCTCCAACCAATGACGCCACTCTTCCAACGCTAATTTGACTGCCAACAACTCTCTGTTACCAATGTCATAATTGCGTTCAGCGGGAGACAAACGATGAGAAAAATACGCGCAGGGATGCATCTTCTCGTCCGAGGGCGCCCGCTGGGAAAGAACTGCTCCTACCCCCACCTCTGACGCATCGACCTCCACCACGAACTGACGCGAAGGATCAGGGGCGATAAGAATGGGAGCCGAAACGAAGCGGCTCTTCAGTTTGGCAAATGCAACCTGAGCTGCATCTGACCACCTGAAGGTCGTTCGTGGTGAGGTCAAGGCGGTCAGAGGCGCGGCTAGCTGGCTGAAATTGCGAATAAAACGCCGGTAAAAATTGGCAAACCCCAGAAACCGCTGTAGGGCCTTACGGGAATCTGGACTTGGCCAATCCACCACAGCCTTAACCTTGTCAGGATCCATGCGAATTCCCTCGGACGAGACGATGTACCCTAGAAAGGAAACAGACTGTGCATGAAATTCGCATTTCTCCGCCTTGACAAAAAGCCCATTCTCTAGCAGACGCTGGAGCACTTGTCTGACGTGTTGAACATGTTCCTGGAGAGACGACGAAAATATCAATATGTCATCCAGGTAGACATAAATGAACTGATCAACCATGTCTCTCAACACGTCATTGACGAGTGCCTGGAAGACCGCGGGCGAGTTGGAAAGCCCGAAGGGCATAACCAAGTATTCAAAGTGCCCTCTAGGGGTGTTAAAAGCGGTCTTCCATTCATCCCCCTTCCTAATGCGGACCAAATGATAAGCGTTCCTCAAGTCCAATTTAGTGAAAACGGACGCTCCCTGCAACCTCTCAAAGGCTGAAGACATCAACGGCAAAGGGTAAGTATTCTTTACCGTGATGTTGTTCAACCCTCGGTAATCAATACAAGGTCGCAGAGATCCGTCCTTCTTCCCCACAAAAAAGAACCCCGCCCCCGCTGGAGAAGAGGAAGGGCGGATGAACTTAGCTGCCAGAGAATCAGAAATGTATTTCTCCATGGCCTCCCTCTCGGGAACAGACAGAGAGTATAATTTGCCCTTAGGCGGAGACTTACCCAGAACTAAGTCTATGGCACAGTCATAGGGACGATGCGGAGGGAGAGAAGCAGCACGGGACTTACTGAACACTTCCTTCAGGTCCAGATACTCCGCGGGCACGTTAGACAAATCCGCAGCCTTTTCCTGTAACACAGAGACAGACACAGTGGGACAAGCAGACTTAAGACAAGACCTGTGACACAAAGTGCTCCACTCGGTGATGGTGTTGAGTTGCCAGTCGATCCGAGGATTGTGCTTGGTGAGCCAGGGGTGTCCGAGAACTACGGGTGCTTGCGGTGAGTCCAAAAGCATGAACTGAATCCTCTCGTTGTGGTTACCGGAGGTGGTGAGGGTGACGTAATCCGTGATCTGAGAGATGTTAGGAAGACGTTGACCGTTGAGTGCGTTGACTGTAACCAGGTGAGTAAGTGAAGAGATGGGTAGTCCATGCTGTAGTGCGTAACTGGTGTCCATAAAGTTCCCCTCAGCCCCGGAGTCAATGAGTGCATTACAGGTGATGTTGTGAGACGCCCATCTCAGTCTTACCGGGAGAAGAGGTGATGGTGAGGACTTCTCAGCGGAGATCCCGCCCGATAGTAGCCTCGAGTTTACTATCGGGCTTGGTCTTTTACTGGACAAGACCTGAGAAGATGTCCCGATGCTCCACAGTATAGGCATAAGCCCAGGGATCTCCGCCTTTCTCTCTCCTCCCGGGAAAGCCGAGCTCTCCCTACCTGCATGGGCTCAGGATCTGTGGCGGGACCGACCGTATTAGCAGCGCTGGCCGTCCGGCCCTCCGCTCCCTGTAGTCTGGTGCTGGGGACCTCCAAAAACTCCAGTTTCTGGAGGCGGGAATCCACCCGTAAAGCGAGATCAACCAGCCCGTTGAAAGTCTGAGGAAGGTCCAGGGTGTAAATCTCGCGGTGAATACGGCCGGCCAGCCCATGCAGGAACACATCCCACTGCGCCTCCTCGTTCCAACGGCACTCCGCCGCGAGGGTGCGGAACTGGATGGCATAATCCGCGACCGTGCGGCTGCCCTGCTTGAGTTCGGTAAGCTGTCGAGCGGCCTCCTTTCCTGCCACCGCGCGGTCGAACACCCTCTTCATCTCGGCGGAGAGTGCCTGGAACGAGGAACAACATGGGTCTTTATTCTCCCACACCGCCGTTCCCCATAAAGCCGCCTTCCCAGTCAACAATGTAAGGACGAACGCCACCTTGGATTCCTCATGCTCGAATGTACGAGGCTGCAGAGAAAAATGCAGGGAACACTTATTCAGAAAAGCTCTGCAAAACTCTGGCTCACCGGCATAACTCTGGGGCACAGGCAGGCGGGGCTCCGGTAGATCGCGTCGCTGACAGGCGGTGTGGGTGGCGCAGTGGGAGCGCGAAGTTGTTGAAGTTCCCGGGAGAGCTCGGACACCTGTATTACCAGCGCTTGGACAGCGCGTCCGGTGGAAGTGATGCTCTCCTGCTGCTGGTCCATGCGGGAGATGCTGTGGTTGATGAACTCCGTTAAAGCTGCTGAACTCGCTGCATCCATAATGGTCAGATCGTTCTGTCACGGAATGAAGGAAGGATGCAGATGCAAGTTAAATCTCTTTAATAGAGCTTCACTCCGAAGGTAGTCAGATTCAACATACACAAAGAACATATAACAGTCAGCAGGAGAGTGGTAACACAGGGACGTCGATGGGCGGTGAAGATCCGTGAAGAGTGATGACCGAAGAGCAGTGTCCGTGAAGTGATCCGTGCGTGAAGTCCAGAGAGTAATCCAACGAGAACACGAAAACCAGGAAGCAATGAATCAAAGTCCAGTCCAGGGAAACACACAACAAGCAACACAGGAAACAACACGCGGACACCGTACAACGATCTGACAAACAAGAGACGAAAGACAAGGCGTTATATAGGCAGATGGTAATTGCTCACAGCTGCCGCTGATCAACAATCAGCGGCGACGCCCACACAAAACAATCAGGTGACACACCCACACCATCACACAGACACCAGAATGAGACAGCGGATTCATGAACCGTGACAAGATATTTTTGATTATCGTGAATGTATTGAGGATGATGGCTATATTCTCTTTTTAGATTATAGAAAGGCATTCGACACGATCAAACATAGTTTCAGATTTAGCTCCCTTGAAAATTTTGGTTTTGGCAGTAAATTCATTTCTTATATAAAAAAAAAATATATAAAGACATCAATAGTTCTATATCCCTTTCATTTGGAACATCCCAGAGATTCAACATTTCACAAGGAATGAGACAAGGATGTCCCATTTCCCCTTTTCTATTTATCTTAACAGTAGAAATGCTCGCTATCCTGATAGATAAAAACAGCAACTTTGATAGACTCAATGTATTTGGAAGACAAATTGGTATTAGTCAATCAGTAATCTTTTTAAAGGACCAATTTCAAATTGATAAAGCCTTTCAACTAGTTAATCTCTTTTCCAAAGCATCAGGTCTACATTTAAATTTGAACACTGTCTGGGTGAATTGTTTATTAGGGATCATAAATGCAACAACAAACATAAGTGTTTTCATTGATAAACTTCATCCAAATAGAATAAAACGATATTATGTTTTCAAAGATTTTAACCCTAAAGAGGTGAAGGAAATGAGAAGGAATTAATCTAAAGAATTCCTCAAATCATAATTTGATATTGGAGAAAACTCTTGTCAATTCTGTGAAATTGATATTGCCACTACTGAACATATATATTTATTGTAATTATTCAAAGTTGTTTTGGACCCAACTGTGCAGTAAAATGTCATGTATAATTACATGTGTAAAACCCCTACAAACAAATTAAGTTTGGTGTACTTAAGAAAGATTGTTCACAACATTACTTGATTAACAACCTAAATACTTCATTCATAAGTGTAGATTTCAGACCTCCCCATCCTTTCCCCACTTTTCTAATGAACTCAAAATTTTTGCTGCTTCTCTTGATGCCCTTTTTAAATGAAAAAGCTACTACAGTTGCCAATTTCTTCAGTGAGCTAAGTGCCCTATAACTCCTTGTTAATCCTTGTACGAACTTACTTTTCTATAAATGCTTTCTATTGTTAATTTTACTTTATTTTAACTTTTAAAAATTAATTTAATTTATTTGTTTTAATTATTTTTTGTTCTTCATTGCCCTTTACGATTGTACATTTTATGTAAAACTTCACTGTTACATATTGTAATCGCAACTATGTCTGCCTTAGAGAATTGCTATTTGTTAATATTGTTTGTTCAATACCTATTTTGTATGTACATTTGTTTATATGCTATTAATAAATATATATATATTGCCGAAATTGGACAAAGAACACTGACAAGCGAAACTCAATAGAACGTTCCATTGCAACACCAGCGCCCAGCAGCAGCCCTGCGTTTCCGCCATTTTGGGGTGAAAGCAACTCGGCAGGCCACTAGTTTCTATGGCAATATCAGCTGCTTTGTTAAAAAAAAAAAAAAAAAAAAAGTACATTAAAGTTAAAATCCAACCTGAGTGATGACAGCACAGAATAAAATACTATCACTAGTGATCAAATCCTTTCAACAGTTTATTATACAGACTTTGTGTTTAAGTCTTCCACTTTTTTCACAAAACCTTTTTGCTCTCTAGAAACCCAGTCAGTTAAAATTCTTTGAAGTTCAAGTATTAGCATTATAAACACTGAATTAATACCAACATATGAAATTAAATTAAGGACATGCATCAGAAAAATTGGGAATGTTGGACAATAAATATATATAACAGCTAGACAGCTAACTGTTTTTGCAGTGTTGTCTTATATTAATGTCCATTAAAGCAAGACTATGTAAACAAAAAAACACAGCCACTGTGTCCAAAAGTCTCAATAATGGCATAACAGACACAGCAATGCATCATGTTCCGTAAGATCATTATGTTTGTAGCGTGATCCAGTGGATTAAAACGTATTTCAGACCTAGTGGAGTGATTTACTATTACTACAATAGGTGTCATCATCGTGTACAGTCTACATATCATACCAAAGTTCAGGCTATTAGATCCATGTCATACAGTGTGACTTGATCTAATGATCTTATAAGATTGCCGAAATCACACAGTGTAGCAGGCATAACAAAATATCACTGTTAATACTAAATATGTGAAGACACACAACTAGTTTTACTGTGTGAGGCATGGATGATGCTTTTATCTATGCTCAAGGGGAAGAATACATTATGTGCTCACTTGTCAACAGAAACATTTATAAAAACAGAGGTTAGAAAAGGGCTTTCTTTCATCTGGAGAATTGCATCCTTGTTCACTTTTGCGTTTCTGTCTCATTCTCTTTCTTTCTCTAATTACACTTAGTTCAATCACTCCCCTGGTTATGATTAATTAAAATGATGTTTCTTTTAAAATGGATGCAGGCCAGAGGTAACACATGGCAGAGTCTTCTGCTTTACTAACAGTCTTCTGAGAAACCCTCTTACATGGTCCAGCAATAATGGCTTGGTCCACTCATCTCTTGCCTAATGATGAGAGCGTGTAGTTTTATATTTCATCCTTTTTTTATTCTGACCTTGTAAGACAACTGCGATCGAGTTGCACTTATTTATAAATTGCAAAACCATAGACTTGGAAGGAAATTAAACGCTTATGGTCTTTGGCAAATTAAGCTGATTATAAAACAGAAAAGTAATTATATTTCGGAATACTTAACGGACAGGCTTTAATTATTATGGTAGGGGATTATTATTTGAAATAAAACAGTATTGTGCAGTAATTCTGATCAAGCAATGAAACAAATGTTCTTTAAGGAAATTATTTCTTCAGTTTTTACAATTAACATTTGCTGCAGGAGGGAAAAGGTTATATTGTACTTTCCTTCTTCACACCACAATGTGAATTTCTGAGGTTTCTAGACTAGAGTCACGTTTTGTTATTATCGGGTTAAAATGTTTCCCCTTAAAGGGTTAATTTACCCCAAAATGAAAATTATCCCATGATTTACTCACCTTCAAGCCATCTATCTTCTTTCAGATGAACACAATTGGAGATATATTTCAAAAATGTCCTTAGTCCTCCATGGTTTATAATGGTTGTGAATTGGGGCCTGCATTTTAAACAAAAACGTATATAACCATAATCAAAGTAATCCATACGGCTCCAGGGGGTTAATAAAGGCCTTTTGAATCCAAGTGATGCATTTTTGTAATAAAAATATCCATATTTAAAGCTTTATAAATTCTAACTTCCAGCGGACTACCGTACACATACTGCACAAGTCGATTTTTTGGGGCGGAACGAAGAGCAACTTTTGAGAGGTGCAGAGGAGAGAGCAAAACAAAACACCAGTCATGAATTAGAAGTCTAAAACAAGAAATTTTAAAGAGAAATGTCAGAGGATTTCGATATAAGAGGAGCTTGAGTTTGTTGCGCAGCCCTATTTGTTTGAACCGCGAGAGGGTGTCTAAGCTTACGATACTCCTACATCCTACAACCATTATAAACCTTGGAGGACTACGTGTGCTCGGCAAGACTGTTTTGTGCTTGAGCGCCACCAAGTCGTGTTTTACTGTAACTTCAGCAGCTCCAGGCACGTGAACAAAAGCACCAATCTCAATTGATGGTCGGCCAGGTTTTAACGCGGCGGGTCAAACCAAAAAAAAAAAAAAAAACAAGGGGCGTTTTTTTTTAAATGACGCGTTTTTCGCGTTGGTGTGCACACTCACATTGGCGCCCGTTGTTTAGTCACGAGGCGTTAAACGTCGACGAAAATCGCGCCTTAATATTTTTAATTATATCTCCGATTGTGCTCGTCTGAAAGAAGACAGTCATACACCTAGGATGGCTTGAGGGTGCATCACCTCTAAATGTTTAGTTCACCCAAAAATGAAAATTCTGTCATCATTTACTCACTCTGTTGTTCCAAACCTGAGTTTCTTTCTTTTGTTGAATTATGAGATGTCAACTGTAAAAAGCATTTACGTCCTCGTAGAGCTCATAATTTGAATTTGTAAGCTGGAAATTTTCAGAGAGCTCCTTACTGAACCACATAACTGCTATACTGCCTGAGCGCTGTAGTTTCATTTTGCACTTGTAGTACACTTATTTATTGTACTACAAGTGGTAAATAAAAAAATATTTTTAATACAGAGACAGTATGTTAAAAACACATTTTAGTTCATATTCATGATGTCTCAAAATACCACACTTAGTATAAAGTAAGTTAGTACAGTAAGTACAAGTGCGTGACAATAAAGCACTTTAACTACATTATGAAAGTGTAGCTACTTTTTTTCACCTGGGGTCACGTGTTGTCATCTCGAAATTACATAATTATGACACAGTATAGTATGAACACAGTGTACAGTAAGCCCAGAAATTAGCATGACACAGTCCATCATGAGACAGAAGAGAGCCAATGCCATTCACAATCAAAGCTGACGTAAGGCTTATTCTGGTGGCAAATCTATCATTTGGCCTTGGAACACTTGAATATTTGTTCTTTTTGAATAAATTGTGACTGTACTTGTATTTGCCTGTTATATCCTGTGTTTTATATTATATAATAAACAAGTGGGTAGGATTTGTCTATATAGTGTAAATAAAGAAGTAAAATAAATGTAAATAAAATTCTGCTGGCTGATTAAATTGAAAACCACACGCCAACATATGTATCATAATGGAAAAATTATACCACAATATATAATTTCATCATGATGATAAAATTCCCATGGCCATCATGTGTAATGCCAAAGTTTGTCATTGAAAGCAATGGAGCACCCTCCATGGCAAAAAAAATAAAAAAATAAAAGTGATGCAGAGAGAGGGGTCCTGACCAACCGTCAATATGTGGCGAGCTGGTAGTGAGAATGTGTTGCTGATATTGGCCAATGGCCAAAATCAGTTTGGTGTGTCACGGCCCTTAGACTACCCTGTGCTTTAGTGGAGACCTATGAGTAGTAGGCCTACTTGTGATTTACCTATCTTGTCTTACAAAAACACTCTAACACTATAACACTTTCCTTGGCATTTTAAATATAATATCACCTCATCGGGAATGTAAAATATCTCTGCATTCAGCGTTTATGCTAAAAAAGTCTGATGTTCTCGACTCTCGAGGCAATTTCTTACAATCTCTGCTGTTTGGTGAACTTTCTAAGTTTAAAAAGAAGCAGTCAAAGTACTTTGAAGTGAAATTGGAAGCAGAACACAGGCAGGAATCTCTGGCCCACATTAGGCAAATGTAAATGAGACCTGTGGGAATTTAAACTGGATGAGAGGGAGATTTAATGTTTCGCTGATATCATTTATTTTTCTCCCTCTGCACGCTCCTAATCTTCAAATGTATGATCAGTTTGAAGCTTATAGGAAGTGATAAGATCAGCTCATGAACAGATAGGCTCGATATAGCCACTCTAAACTCTGCTTCAGTCTCTGTCTCTGATTGAAAAGATATCTGCTGAATATCTTTGGATTATTTTAAAGTTTTCAGTTGTATTAGAACAAAGAAAGACAAACTCAAAAGTGCAAACTCCACAAATGTGATTTAATCACTTATGTTTGTGTGCATTATAAATATGCTGTCAGATACTTCTTATGATTGAGGTCTTGAAATACTTCATAAATCTTATATAAACACATTTATTCAAGACAAATTTCTAATTCAGCTTTTTAATTATTCATAAACTAATTATGCATAAACTAATTTTTTTTTATTATGCAAAACACGTACACACTACAACATTTTGGGAGAAGCAAATGCGTGTAAATTTGAGTGAATCATCTAATATTGATGTTCGATTCTTGAACAAAATATTCTTTAGGGTAAATGGTTGAGTCGGTTCACAGAATCGAACTGAATTCTGATTCTGAAGTATCACAAATAAGCAAACCAGATGGGTTATTGAACCATAGAACTGGTTTAAAAATGAATGAATAAAAAGAGAACCGACTCAAAAACAACTGACGTTTTCTGAGGTTCCTTGGAAAACTTTGACAGATTTGGCTAATTTGGTTCTTTTGAGTCAGACATGACTAAAATGCTGACTTTCAGCTCTGACTTAATTTCAGACCAGTTCTTTGGTTCAGTTACAGTTCTGGGTATGCTTATTGGCTCATTTGGTGCTCCACAAGCGTGCTTGCTACTTCGGATGTCCGTTTTGAGTCATCAGCCTGTACCATGATGGCAGCTGAACAAACTCAGGGTTATAGGATTAGTTTCAAGTTGACAAAACCAAACCACTCCAATCTGGCTTTCTTGATACCATGATGCTGATCATCTACTTTCTCTGTCAACTAAGTCTTTGATATATATATATATATATATATATATATATATATATATATATATATATATATATATATATATATATATATATATTAATATTAACTTAAACTAAATGCTTAATAATAACTGATAAACTAAAATTGCTTGTGTGTAATGGATTAATAATAATATAGATCATAAAATAATTATATAAATCATATATAAATCATTAAATAATTCTAATTATCATTTATTTTTAAAGCCATACAATTTCATCGTTAAATATTTGTTTTTATTATAAAGTGACCTTTAATTTGGACGAAGAGAAACTGGCGGAGTGTCACATTGCTCACATCTGATTGTCCAGTTTCAGTTTGAAATCTCTTACCCAGAACAAAACCTGTCTTGGGGCAGGTTAGCCGGAGCATAAGTTACTATGGTGATGAACACCGCTAAAAGCCAAGTCACTTTCATGGTACCTAAAACTGGCGCAAACTAATCTGAAACTTACCTGGCTAGCCAGCTACATGGTACAGGCCCCTGGAACTAAAGTTCAAATCAGATCAATTATGTGAACCGGCTCAACTGGTTACTTGCTTAAAGGAATGATTCCTTCAAGAAACAAATATCGCTATCATCTAAATCAGTAGATGTGAACCAGGGTGCCGGGGCGCATAGGGGGTCTCAGCAAAATTACAAGGGGGCCTCAAGATGACTTAAAATGATTTAAAATTAGAGAAAACAAGCATTACAATAAGCCAATAAGATTATGTGGCCTATAAGATCCAGTCGAAAGCCAAGAATTATGTATGAAAAATGACAGCACAAATTTAGACTCAGCAGTTTTGTGCATAACTGTGCATTTAGGCTCTGAATGCCCTGTAGGAGCCAGCAGGAGATACCTGGATATGGGCTCAATTTCACACCATAACACAGTTTTATAGTCCTCAGCACCTATTCTAGACTGAATCAGCCTTCACTGAAGATTTAGCTTGTACAACATAATTCTATTGTTTTTTCAAGTTTCACATACACTTTACAACAGTGGTTCTCAACTCCAGTCCTCGGGACCCACTGCTCTGCACATTTTGTATGTCTCTCTTATCTGACACACTCAGTTCAGTTCATGCAGTCTCTCCTAACAAGCTGATGATCTAAATCAGGTGTGTTAAATATGGGATACATACAAAATGTGCAGAGCAGTGGGTCCCAAGGACTGGAGTTGAGAAACACTGCTAAGAAGAATATTTTGGAATCATTTGTTACATTTCTCTTTTAATGCACCACAGAAAGGCTTGCAAGACTTGTCAATTTCTTCCATGTAAATTATGGTTTTGTAAAATGCAGATGAGTGAAAGATTTTTTCAATTATTTGGTGTCTACATTGTAAAAAACATTTTGCTTACACTTTTAGTGCTGTAGTTACATTGTAATTACTCAAATAAGTACAGCATGCTTTTAATTAACTATGTGCTTACTATAGAGACAGTTAGGGTTAAGGTTTGGTTTAGGTTTAGGGTTAGTTACTTGTAATTATGCATAATTTACTGTTATTACTAGTACATGTAATAACGTGTAACCACGGCACTGTAAAATAAAGTGTTACCAAGATTTTTTTTTATATGTTGTAAATAATTCAAAGATTATTGGAGTAAGTTTTACTATAAAATTTCACATTTAATTCATTATGAATTGACTATAGGAATTTCTGAGTGAAAATTGTTTCTACACATTCTACACAATCAGCATGGAAAGACAAATTGCTTGTTGTTGAAATCTTGCATCGCGTCTGGTAAGTCTCTTCACAGTGATGGGCCTCTGCATGAGTTCTGCTTTGCAAATGACCATCTGGAATCTCTTCTCTCGGATACTGAGAGCGCCAGTTAATCACAGTTCAAGGACTGTCAACCCTGATTAGGGAAATCACTCAAAAATCCATGCAAATGCACTGCCTCCTCTCATTTAAGCTGTCTTTTATAGTTTGCATGACTTTCTAAACAGCACAACAAACACACTTCGAGACATGCACATAAATGAATCTGGGCAATTCAAATCAAAGCAAACAATTTCCATAAACCTTTTGTGTCTTCTGAGAATTCAGTATGGATATTTACAAAATGAGAGAATCTCTTCATGGGAGAGTTATAGATCTCTGTTAAGTCTTAGTTTCTTCTCTTGTATATGCTGGAGGAGGGCCTTGGCTCTTTGTTCTATGTGCCGGATGAGAGATTTGAGTCCGGACGCCTCTCCTCTGCTCACCCAGAATTCCTGATCCACAGATAGGGAGCGAAGGAGCATCCTCTCCAGACATCCTGACTGCAGCACTGAAACAGCTCGTTCCGGAAACCTGCCAATCAACAAATGCACTGTTCACACCAAGAACGATAACAATAAGAATAACTATATTACTGTCAACACCAACACACAATTACATTCTGTTTAATCTAAGCGTGCGGTTTTGTCGTCTGCTACTTTAAATGCTTCAGCTCTTCAAAGCAGGATGGATTCTGATTGGCTGTCAAAGTTTTCATCATTCATCAGCTGGAAAAATCCTTCTGATTTCATATTATTTCTCTGTGCCGTTATCGTTAGTTGTGGTGTTTAGAAAAATGTTTAGAACTATATCTTTATTGTTAGAGTTACAGTCCTTGGTTTTAATGGGCCTTTACACTGAGAGTTTTGTACATGTTGATCAGTCCTTAAGAACAATATCTGGTAACACTTTAGTATGGGGAACAATTCTCACTTTTAACTAGTTATGCATGCTTATTGGCATGCATATTGGCTGTTTATTAGTACTTATAAAGCACATATTAATGCCTTATTCTGCATGACCATATTCTACATCCCTTAATCCTACCCAATACTTAAACTTAAAGGGTCATGAAACCCCCCTGTTTTAGCCTGGTCGGGCACACCTAAAAGCTTGAAATTTCTGTTAAAATGGGTGTGTAAAGCTCTGGAAAAGTGGGAGTGTGTGGGGGGGCACAGGCATATAGCACAGGCATATAGCACACTTATTATACAGAATAATGAATATTAATATATGAGAACGGAGAAAATGACAACAAACTCCCAAGCACAAGGTAGAAATGCGAAAGAATATTTAACCCCTTAACTGTCACCCCCACTTTTTTTTTTTTAGACAAGAAAATGCACTATCCAAACTTAAATGGTTGTAATTCAAGCATACTTTGGAGTATAGACAAAAGGCTGGTCTTGTTTTAAAGATGAAATTTGGCAGATCATTGTAGATGTGAAAAAACTTATGTAAGTGAAACAGAAGAAAAGTTATAGAAGTTTATGTTTATGAAAATGTAAAATGTAAAAATATAATATTTTATATTTTACATAAAATATATATTTTACAAAACAAGTTTTACTCTCAAGCTGCAAGGAAATCAAAGCCAAAAATCTGAACAAGTTGTGTTCCAAATTTCAGGTTGATATCTCAAAAAATGAGCTTTCAGTAAGATTTTGTTTGGGCGCAGTACCACACTTTTTCACTAGATAACAACCAAGCTCCATTACTGACCATATAAAGGCGCCTCCATTTCCATATATGGTTTGAGTGATCTGAACCATATATTTCCATTATTTTCATACAATTTATGAAGTAGATATCCTATATAGAAGTAGTATGGGAAGTTTGGCAGAATTTGATATGAATTCAGCCTCTAATAAACATAAAAATAACATGTATGTAGGCCTAGGTTATAGATCGGCGCCACAATCATAAATGTATTTTTTTTCCTATTAAAAACATTTTCAGACCTTTTTTTCTCAAAAAATTTAATGGATGTTATCTTTTGAACTCTTGGCATGAAAAAAAAAAACATGTTTCAACCAATCTTTAATGATTTTTCATGTTCATTGCAATTTCAAAATAAAGGTCTGAACATGCCTTATGAGTATGAAAATATGCTTGTTGCAAATTGATAAATTACTGCTCCTATGTAATTTATTCTGGAAATCAGTCACCAAATATGTAAACTAGAGATTCTAAGCTTTCAAATGATATATAGTTTGTCAAGATTCGTTTAGGTTTAGTATAGAATATTACTGTTTTAAATATGTAATGGCAAACGTCCCACCTGTGGGACGGTGACAGTTAAAAGGGCTAATAATTTTGATTACGTTTACGAGCACTGCAGTCTCATGATAAACAACACTTAATTTAACATGGAAAGAATAAAGACATAGTTTATTTTTTGTCCATTTTCTTTGAATTTACGATCTAAATCAGTCTTTTGTCTATTAGAATAATTGTGTCATCGCGTTCAGGCTACACCACTGTAACAGTGTTCAGTTTGCACACATAACCATTTGAAGAAGACTTGATGAAATATGTGTGCATACACCGTGCTGGTTCATGTTTGGTTCAGGAGAATATGTGAAATATATCTATAAAAACTTTAAACATGGATACTTTATTCTGTATATGAGCTATGAGCCACGTGGCTAGTGTTGTTAACCACAACGCAAAGCTCCGCGCTGAAACCGATCATATGCGCGGTCTGTGTATATATCATAACAATCGCATTTTTGATGTGTTCGTATTCAAACTCCAGTTCTGACCGCATCACGGGAAAAATACAAACAACACTCATTGACTGCTGTGCTGAGGGAAACATACATATGGCTCGCGTATCCGAACGCAGCTAGAGCAGGCAGAGGTAAATGAACAGCACTTTTGTCACATTTGAATTCTCCGCTGTAATGCGATCTCATGCGAACATATTTTCCATTTGTGATGGTAGATTACAGCAAAACAATCCACATTCACCCAAACTTCTGCTCTGGTTGCCTCGCAGGAAAATGCATTTTTGTGTTGTAGCACTGAGGAAACAACTATACGGCCCATGTCTCTGAATGACAAGAGACCGAGGCGAGAGAAGTGAGACTTCCTCATGCATAATACCGAAATGATAATCTGATGCATACTACAGCGCAGTGATTAGATTGAATGAGCTTTAAGTCATGAATAAATGCAGAAACTGTTGACGTCAGCATGTTCGACCAGCCCATACTTGGAGGCAACTTTGCTTTTCAAAGCGGAAAACAACTTGCAAATAAAATTAATGAGTACCTTTAGTGTTTTCAATGATGTGCAGCCTATGCATATTTGTTCACAGCTCAAAAAAAATGTGTTCTGGGGTTTCATGACCCTTTAAACGCTACAACAACTACCTTACTATCTATTAATAAGCAGTAAAAGCTACTACCAAAAGTCGTAGTTAATAGTGAATATGTGTTCCCCATAACAAAATGTTACCCAGTATGTACCCAATGTAACTTTATTCTAAAATTTGTATCTGTAAACTTCTTTTGCACTTTTATCCAAATGTATTTGAAATGCATTTTACAGGGATAGTTCCTCTGGGTCAACATGAAGTATGTTGCTCAAGGGCACAATTGTAAGAAGTGGTTCAAACCTAATAATAGTTAACACATTTTAAACAGTTTTATACTTTGCCACACCACTCTAGCCATATTTTTATACAATAACACTCTAAACCAGGGGTCTTACGGAAATCTCTGACAAGGATTAATGGTTGGAATAAAATCTCAGATTGACTGAACTGCATCAATAAACTCTCATACTGAAAATGATCAGACTTCAATTCTTTAGACATATATGATAATGTTGACATTTTACATTTTAAGAGAGAACATTGTGTGAATATACAGTATTATACTTTTTTAGTGGCTCTTCAACACAAACCAAAACAGCACAGCTCTGTGTGAATCGCTCCATGTTGTGCATGTCAAATAAAGTCAAATATAATAAATAAATGTAATTTCTTATTTTATTTGTATCACCTACTTATGCAACACTTACCTACATGCTACATTCTGCCTTCAGAACAAATGGTACAACCATATAAAGTACAGAGATTAGTTACAAACTAGTCAGTAGATTCTAAGCAACTAGTGTTGACTTTAGGCTCCAATTAAAGTAAGAACTTATGAATGGCTGGAGAGCTACTATCCTGCAGAGTTTAGATCCAACCCCAATTAAACACACCTTGAACAGACAGGCATATTGAAGAAGGTATGGAACTGAAGTCTCCAGAAGGTATCTTTCCAGGATCAGGGTTGGAGACCCCTGCTGTAAACTGAATGGATAGTATAAATATTCACATATTAATACTTACTCATCAATACCTTCAACAAGTCTGAAGTTGAGATTGTCTTGTGGTTGGTGAGGTCTTCCTGCATTGTCAATAAAAACCAGTCTGGATGGTTCTGTCTTACGAACCTATAAATAGAGGTTTACACACCATATTTGAATAGATTAATGCTCATTTATATTACATACAGTGCCCCACATTGTTTGGTAACTTTTGTTTTTTTACCCAAAATTAAAATTCCATCAATTACTCACCCTCATGTCATTTTAAAAACCATAAGACTTTTTTCATTTTTGAAACACATATGAAGATATTTTTAACAAAGCGTAAGCAATTTCTGCTTCATTGAATACCCATTGAATATTCAAAAAGTTAATAAAAACTTTGTAAAAATCGAGCAGTTTAATCCAACTCTTCTAAAGAGACTTGATCATTTTATAGAACTTCAACAGATTTAATTTTGGGTTTTATTTACATATAAACATTGATCAACACACATAGCCTACATAGAGCACATCAAATGTGGTAAACGGAAGCTCAGCTGTACTTGCTTGATACAAGAACAAACCTCATTGATTCTTGCGCATCAAGCAAGCACATTTGAGCTTCCGCTTGCCATATTTGATGAATGTTAATCCATCTTTATATGTGATAAAAATACTAAATTCTACTATCATATAAAGTCTTTGTGTCTCTTCAGAATTTTTGGATTTACCATTTTTCAGTAACACTTTATTTTAGGGTCTTTTAACTAGTTGCTTATTAACATGCATATTACTAGAATATTGGCTATTTATTAGTATATTAAGCACATATTAATGCCTTATTCTGCATGACCATATTCTACATTCTTAATCCTACCCAATACCTAAACTTAACAACTACCTTACTATTAGCTATTAGTAAATTAGGAGTTTATTGAGAGAATTAATAGTTAATATGTGTTCCCTATACTAAAATTTTACCTTTTTTCTTTTTTCTTTTTTTTTTTTTTTTTGAAGTGCCAAAGTGCATTGACTTTCAATTGAGGGACAGAAATCGCTCAGGTTTTAATATTTTCATTTGAGTTTCACAGATGGCTTTGGAACTACATGAGGGTAATCGATGACAGAATTTTAATTTTTTGTTGAACCCTTTAAGTCACACTTAAAAATATTAGAATTGCATTTCATTAGATACAAAATATCAAAAACAAGTGGCACCTGATACCAAATGCCAGACCTCTTGTTTTTTGTTTTGTTTTTAAATTACATTTCACATAATTGTACCAAAAGTATATTCAATGTGTACAAAAATAAATTCAGAAGTCATGAATAAAGTAACACAAAAACATCATGTCTGCCAAAATGTCAGACTTGCATAAAATATGACTTTTTCACTTCACATGCATGTTCAATTTCAGGGTTAGGGTTAACAAAAGAGACAGCTTTTATAAATTATACTGGTTGTTGTGAGCTCTGTAGGTTTTTCTAAGCGATGGGGAGATATTTCTAAAATTGTGGAATGATTTTGTGGGCAAGCAATATTAAAACAGATGACTTTTGCAGACTGGCTCCAAAAACCTAAACCACACCACACTGGAGCTCCATTTCTCCAGCTCTCCGAACACTATCAGATAATGGCTACAGAACCAATATAAAGGCTCCCATGGAAACTGATTGCCTTGACTCATTTCAGCAGCCTCACTTAATTTAGTTGGGTTTCTAACTCACAGTTTGAGTGGGAGCTCAAACTTCACATAGATCTCAAGGGCTGTTGGAAAGATATTACTTTTGATATTGGAAAGCAGAATGAAAGGGAAAAAAAATTGTATGACACTCTCCTGGTAGAAAAACGAAAACTTGCCAGCTATGTAACCTTGTCATAAGGTCAGTCAATAAAGCTAAATAAAAAAGGAACTGTTTCAAGTTTTGCTGAAGCCATAGTGTCATTATTATTTACTCTCTTCAAAGTTAAATGAAGTCCACTTGCACAAGCTTAAGGTAAAAAATGAACAACATCCATTTCTCATGGCCACAAAGTAAAAACCCGATTCCAAAAAAGTTGGGACACTGTACAAATTGTGAATAAAAAAGGAATGCAATAATTTACAAATCTCATAAACTTATATTTTATTCACAATAGAATATAGATAACATATCAAATGTTGAAAGTGAGACATTTTGAAATGTCATGCCAAATATTGGCTCATTTTGGATTTCATGAGAGCTACACATTCCAAAAAAGTTGGGACAGGTCGCAATAAGAGGCAGAAAAAGTTAAATGTACATATAAGGAACAGCTGGGGGACCAATTTGCAACTTATTAGGTCAATTGGCAACATGATTGGGTATAAAAAGAGCCTCTCAGAGTGGCAGTGTCTCTCAGAAGTCAAGATGGGCAGAGGATCACCAATTTCCCCAATGCTGCGGCGAAAAATAGTGGAGCAATATCAGAAAGGAGTTTCTCAGAGAAAAAATTGCAAAGAGTTTGAAGTTCATCATCTACAGTGCATAATATCATCCAAAGATTCAGAGAATCTGGAACAATCTCTGTGCGTAAGGGTCAAGGCCGGAAAACCATACTGGATGCCTGTGATCTTCGGGCCCTTAGACGGCACTGCATCACATACAGGAATGCTACACAATCCACCGTGCCATTCGCCGTTGCCGGCTAAAACTCTATAGGTCAAAAAAGAAGCCATATCTAAACATGATGCAGAAGCGCAGGCGTTTTCTCTGGGCCAAGGCTCATTTAAAATGGATTGTGGCAAAGTGGAAAACTGTTCTGTGGTCAGACGAATCAAAATTTGAAGTTCTTTTTGGAAAACTGGGACGACATATCATCCGGACTAAAGAGGACAAGGGCAACCCAAGTTGTTATCAGCACTAAGTTCAGAAGCCTGCATCTTTGATGGTATGGGATTGCATGAGTGCGTGTGGCATGGGCAGCTTACAAATCTGGAAAGGCACCATCAATGCTGAAAGGTATATCCAAGTTCTAGAACAACATATGCTCCCATCCAGACGTCGTCTCTTTCAGGGAAGACCTTGCATTTTCCAACATGACAATGCCAGACCACATACTGCATCAATTACAACATCAAGGCTGCGTAGAAGAAGGACCCGGGTACTGAAATGGCCAGCCTGCAGACCAGATCTTTCACCCATAGAAAACATCTGGCGCATCATAAAGAGGAAGATGCAACAAAGAAGACTGTTTGCAGACTGTTATAAAAAGAAGAGGGGATGCCACACAGTGGTAAACATGGCCTTGTCCCAACTTTTTTGAGATGTGTTGATGCCATGAAATTTAAAATCAACTTATTTTTCCCTTAAAATTATACATTTTCTCAGTTTAAACATTTGATATGTCATCTATGTTGTATTCTGAATAAAATATTGTAATTTGAAACTTCCACATCATTGCATTCTGTTTTTATTCACAATTTGTACAGTGTCCCAACTTTTTTGGAATCGGGTTTGTAAATGCATAAACAACCTGCACGACAATAGCAACCTGACTCTGAAGGATTGACAAACTAGAATAAGGATGGTGGGTCCTCGGTATTGAAATGTTATTATCAGATGATCTGACAAATATCAACAATTTTCAATTTACCAGGATGTGCACCAGATTTAAGTCCTTTGGGTTTTCACATTTGATATGCAGCAGGTTTTCTACACACAGATCTGATGGGTCTGGTCTGAAACCACAACAAGACCGGTCCAGTCTGTCATTCACCTGGAGAAAACAACAAATGATTCACATGTTAAAAGAAATTACATGTAATCTCTGTTATATAAAAAAAAAGACAATAACACTTTAGTTTGGGACCATTTCTCACTATTAGCTAACTAGCTAGCATATTGGCTGTTTATTAGTACATATAAAGCACATATTAATTCAGAATAAGGATTTATTCTTAATCATTATTCTGCATGATCATATTCTCTTAATCCTATCCCATACCTAAACTTAATCAACTACCTTACTAACTATTAAGCAGTAAATAATTTTTTTTTTTTTTTTTTTTTAGGAAAAAGTCTTAGTTAATAGTGAATATGTGTTCCCCATACTAAACTGTGACCAAACAAACATTCTTTTAATCTCTTTATGTCAATAGGCATTCACAAAAATAAGCTTTTAAACTACATATTTTAAAACCACTTATAACTTAAAAATAAAGTGTTATGGTGAGCTGTAGTAATCCAAGAGATGCCAGAAAATGATCAAACTGACTTTTAATGAACACCAGGTTTACGAGATTGCCTGTCCATTCAATCTTAATAGTTAATGGTAAACAACGTTGGCATGTTGTACCCGAAGGAGGCTCGAACTTTAGGCTTGGCTCGAGCTCCGAGCTAAAACCCCTATAATAGTACTGCGCAGAGGGAGAATAAGAGAAATAGAGGAAGAGATGGGGAGGAGGAGGGATGCTGGAAGAATGGCGCAATGACTGCTGGGATACTGGGATGACACAGTGACTGCTTCCTCTGTACATTCGTAATGATGATTGACAGGACTGAATGTTTAGGCTCTTCCTGAACCTTCATTTGGAACTACATAAAAACAATCCACTACAGTACACACTATAACATATACGTTAACATTAGACAAGGGACTAAGGAAGACTCAGGGCTTAAATACACAAGGAGGCTAATCAACAGAACTGGAGACAGGTGCGAAGCATAATCAGTAACCATAGAAACAAACAAGGATCGGGAACACAGGCAAACAGAACAGAACCAAACCAAAACAGTAAAGCCACATTCAGACTGTCAGTCCAAATCTGTTTTTGTGCATATTATCTGATTGGAATCTGATCATATTTAGCAAGTGTGAATGGCAAGAAAATCCAACATGTTCTCTAACCAATACGCCTATATAGGTCGTCCCTATCGACAACAGGACACTTTTATTTTCAATCATGAAATACGACCCAAAGGAGCGTTTACTAAATGTTCGCCCCTATCGACAACGTGACACTTTCATTTTAATGCATTGTTCCCTTTTATCTGCGTCATATTTCGGTTTTCGCGTCGCTCAATTGGCAGAGCATTGCAATATATAACAATATGCAATCATGTGATCATGTGATCATGCGATCGTGGGTTTGATCCTAAGGAACGCTAGTGCTCATGAAGTGTATATACACTATAAATCACTAAGGGTAGGTTTAGGGATGGGGTAGGTGTAATCATTAATAAAAAAAAATGAGTTTTGCTAAATGGAAATAGGACAAATGGTGTAAAAAGTCTCTTTACGCCAGCTAGAGGGCGCATGACTTTAAAACGTGAATATAGGTTGTAATAAGGTGCTTGAAAAATGGCCTATAGGGTCGTTTTTTTTTTTTTTTGAAGGATAACAGTACTGCACAGAGGGAGAATAAGAGAAATAGAGGAGGAGATGGGGAGGAGGAGGGATGCTGGAAGAATGGCGCAGTGACTGCTGGGATACTGGGATGACACAGTGACTGCTGCTTCTGTACATTCGTAATAATGATTGACAGGATGAATGTTTAGGCTCTTCCTGAACCTTCATTTGGAACTACATTAATACAATCTACTACAGTACACGCTATAACATATATGTTAACATTAGACAAGGGACTAAGGAAAACTCAGGGCTTAAATACACAAGGAGGCTAATCAACAGAAGGAGACAGGTGCAAAGCATAATCAGTAACCATAGAAACAAACAAGGATCGGGAACACAGGCAAACAGAACAGAACCAAACCAAAACACTAAAGCCATGTTCAGGCTGTCAGTGCATATCTGATTGGAATCTGATCATATTTAGCAAGTGTGAATGGCAAGAAAATCACATGAAATGTGATTTTTACAAATCTGTTTCGAGTCACATTCATATGTTGTTTAAAATTCTATTCACATTGCATTTCAGGAAATTTGTTTCAGTCTGACCACAACTAGATTTTGTGTGGTTTATGTGACTTTCTCATGCCACATAAAATATAAACATGTCAGATGTTGTTATAGGAAACATGCTGTAAGTCGCTGCAGAAGCAATGTTTTGTCTGTGGAGACAACAGCACAGAATAAGCTGCTCATACCAGCCTCCTACCTTTCTGACGCTGTCTCAGAGGATGTAGTAGTCCAGCGCTGCGGCAACATATTGTCATGTTATAAATAAGAAAACATCTGTTTGCAAACCCCTCCATGTTGTTGTTGTTTTTGGCGTATATTTACTAACGCAACTTCATTGCCATTTACGTAGAAACAAATGCAAACAGGAAAACAAAAGAGTGCCACGGGACACAAAAATCAGATCCGAACGGTTGTGATACACAATGTGGACAGTTAATAATTTAGATCAGATTCCCAATTAATCATACATAAATAATCGGATTTGGACTGACAATGTAAACATAGCCAAAGAAACAGTAAACCATTTTTTTCCTAGTGCAAAGAACATTTTTTAATATTCTGATTATGAATAACCTTTTTCCACTATAAAGAACTTTTTGTGCAGTGGAAAGGTTTCATGGATGTTAAAAGTTCTTCATGGAACTAGATACCCACATCAGTTTTCTTAACCTCCCAAACATTCAAATAAGGAACACAGGACTTTCAGTGTATTGTATAAAATAACGAAACCTGACTACTCAGGATTATTTTCTAACCCAGAGTAGTATGAGTTTTAGACTCATTCTTCCTTTAACCCTGTAAGCAACTACTTGCAGGACAGAGAGTATTCCAGTGGTAATACAGTGGATTATCTTTTCTCGCAAGATTGAACAACATTACGCCTCTTTGGTTCCTGTGTGTCATGATACCACAATGTGGGTGAGGAGTTAAGGTGAAATGTGATCCTGTGATACAGAAAGTGTATTTTACCAGCTCATTCCCAGTTAGAACACCTTCCTTCCCTCTCAAACTCCACAGGCCATACTGACACATCACTGCTATATTTCACATTGTAAAGCGAACCAGATCTGATCTCAGAACAACTCTGTTTATCCACTGAAAATGGATATGATTTCAAAAGCTGAGTAATAATCTTGCTATTAAGTGTTCTATGCAATTAATACCCCCTTCCCCATGGACTTTAGAGGGTTTAAAGATAAATAATAAATAAATTAAAATAAAACGAAGACAAACTGTTTGGACCGTTTGTTGTTGTTGTTGTTGTTAATGTAATGAACAACACCTGTGGCTACCAATGAAAGTGATTAAAGGTAATTAAGGCATAGGCATAATTTATGTATAATTTTTGTATAGACAATGCATAATTTATTTGAAGATGCCAGTTGGTTTAATATATTGTATAGTCTTTTTATGCATTGAAATTCATGTTTGGACTGCACGATTTTTATTTTTTTATTTTAAATAAAACTGAAATCACAATATGGCTTATTGCAATTGTGTCATAATTTTCTCTTTTCATTTCATTGAGCATGTGTGTGTGTGTGTGTGTGTGTGTGTGTGTGTGTGTGTGTGTGTGTGTGTGTGTGTGTGTGTATATATATTAGGGCTGTCAAATGAAAAGTTTGAGTTTGCCTAATATATGTGTGTAATTATTAAGTATATGTAAATACAAACACATTCATGTATATATTTAAGAGAAATATGTTATTTATGTACAAAATATTTTTATTTATATATAATATAAATTATATAAAAATATAAATAAATACATTTACTTGTAAATATTTCTCAAATATATACATAAATGTGTTTGTATTTATATATACATAATAATTACACACAGTACACTCACATATATTAGGCAAACTCAAACTTTTATTTTGTACGTAATCACGATTAAACGTTTGACAGCATATATATATATATATATATATATATATATATATATATATATATATATATATATATATATATATATATATATAGCTATTATTATATATTATATATATATATATATATATATATATATATATATATAAATGATATTAATATTATATATATATATATACAGTATATGGATAAAAAAGTCTTTGTCGATTATGTAGAAGACGATAACCTTAAAAATAGACAGAAAAAGATGCCTATGTCACTTGTCTACATGCTGATATTATACTAAGAATAAAAACATTTTTACATCAGCTCGGTGTCTGTGACAGCTGCTGTCAGTTGGCAGTATCAGAAGCAGACAGTCGTCAACATACATTGTGTTCTTCCCGAACATCATACTCAAATCTATGCTCTCTTTCCTCACACAGCCGGCACTGTGATAACCTTAGGGTTCTCTTACGTAATGTTCTAGCCCAGCACTGCCACTGAACCATAGTGAATGCCACAGAGCATTTCTGTTGAAGATATTTCCATGTCACGGCCGCTCAAATTCCTAATCATGTGACCTTTTGCTCAGAAACCAAGACAATTATTTTTTTGCCATTGGTTTGAGAGATGTTGGGTTTATATATTCAGAGAATTTATACATACCACATGACACTACAGGTAAAAGAAAATACTTCTGTTTTGCAAAACAAAAATAACAAAAATATTGTAATTACAAATTATATTGGTAAAACTTTATTTCGATGGTCCACTTTAGTTACTTATAGTTCAATTAACCTTGCAACTACATGTCAGCTAACTCTCATTAGAGTATTAATAGACTGTCTGCTTAAATCTGCTAACACTATTTTGTTGCTCCTCAAAAGACATTCTACTGACTATAACTACATTTCAACTTATTCTACAACTCGAACCCTAACACCTAACCCCTAACCCTAAAGGTGATGATACACGGGGCAACTTTTTGAGCAATGTTGCCGTCAACGGGCAACCTGATGAGACACAGGGCAACTAATTAGGGCAACAGACAGTTGGCAGCAACTAATCAGAGAGGAGCAAATCTATTGCTAACTCAATAAATACTTTATTATAAACACTTGTTAGGCACTTTATTTCAACTTTTCAAATATTTTCTTCATTTTTATTAAAAATAAATGCCTTTCCGAATTGATTTGTGACAGGAAAAGGGAGAAGAGCGAGTTCGGCAAAAGGCGGATTCGAACCCGCGTCGATCGCATCAAAAACTATTCATATGTCAAACGCCCTACTGCCTACGCTACTACAGACTTTAAAAATACTTCCGTCTTTTTAGTATTTAACTGAAATCATTCAATAGCATCATTACAGCATACACACATTACTTTCGGACAGTTGTTGGTATTTTAAGCAATATATGAGGTAAATTCCCTGTTTTGGGTTGACGCATGACAACTTACTAGCGTAAAAAGATAAAGGTTCACACTCCTTTTCTCCGCTCCACTGCCGCTGAGAGGCCGCCATCTTGTTTGAATTTTTTTCTGAAATCTCCGAACCGGTCATGTGATCGGCTGCTAACATTCTGATTGGAGGATCTCAAAAAATTGCCCACGACCGATCTAACGTATCCAGATATACATTTGTTGCTCATTCTCAGTGGGAAAGTGCCCAAGCAACGTTGCTCGGCAACATTGCCCGGCAACATTGCTCAAAAAGTTGCCCCGTGTATCATCACCTTAACAGTCTACTAAATGTCTAGTACACTCTCTATATAACCTAATGAGAGTTAGTTGGCATGTAGTTGCAAAGTTATTAAAGTGTTTAAAGTGGACCATCGAAATTAATTGTAACCATGATATTTATTATATACAGAATTACAATTTGATTTAAAAGCATCTTGAATCCTTCAAAAGATGCAAGGAACTCTGACATTTGTACAAAGGAGTTCACATGGTCCAAATGTTTGTATATGACCGTGAAGTAATGCAGGATGTTAAACATGTGCTATTAATTATACATCAAAATGTTCCTTATTTAAAATGGCAGATTTGGACCGCATTGTAGTCAGACTTTTAACCACTTACAAACAAAAGTAAAGTAACAATATTTGAATATTATAACTTATAATATTATTAGTATCCAGTTCCTGTTTTATAGAATCTTGTGTTGAGTGGAAACTGTGAAAAATTATATATATATATATATATATATATATATCTCAAAGAGGAGAAAATAGAAGCCATGACACATCTTTATCTATATCAGTGGTTATCAAATGGTTTTACTTAAAAAGATTTTCTGTTCTGATACTCATTGATTTTTTTGTGATTTCCTTGCCTGGAAAAGTCTGGGCAAAGGATAAAGTTCTTAAAAGTTGAAATAATGGAATACTAAATTATAAAAACGACATAGAATGAAAAAGGAAAATTGCAATAACAATAGCTGGCCATTATCCATAGTGTCAATAGTGCAGCGATGCATGAAGCTTGCTTCCAAACCAAGCAGCTTTATATTGGTAAATGTGAAAATTTCACCAAAATAAAAAAAAATTAAAATAAAAATACAGAAAAACAACAGCAGCCTTGAATCCAGTGTTAAACCCATGTGGAGAAAATGTTCACCTCTTGTGTCTCTCGCACATGGAATCTCACCCATGGATTTTCACTGTACAAAGGTAATATGGTAAAAATGCCAAATTATTTGACATCAACAAATGTTTTCCTCAAAGTGTTTTCCTCCTCACAACAAAAGTTGCTAAGCCTATTTCATTTACTATCCTAAGTATATATCAGATTATATGGTTAGCTCCATTGTATTTACTGCATTATCTGTCTACCTCCCGTCTATGATCCAATCAAGCCAGATCGGCCCACCAGTTGAGAACCACTGATCTAGATTTCAGAGCAACACACAGAAGGTCTTGTGGTGACAGTGAGTGTGTCCTTCACACTGTTCTATGCTTAAGGGTGTGAGGTTTCACATCAGTGCCATCAGAGGTGCTAAATGAATAGAGAGGAACAAGTGTTCAAGGGTCCCAGTCAGCAATTTCACCAAATCAATACAAAGCTATTAGCTGTTGGCCATATTACAGCTATTGACTTTTCTTCTAAGATCTAATGTTTTATTCATGGACATCCATACACCCACGTTTTCACAGTACACACAGTTTTCACACACACAGATTATACTCACAAATCCATCAAGCACATTCATGAGCACATGCAATTACACATGCAAGTCATGTGTGCGCAACATTATCTACAGTAAATGTGCCATCAAGTGATATTTTCACACTTCATTTAGCATGGTTTGTAATCAAGCGGGAAGACCTTGCAAGTTTTTTTCTTGAAAAAAATTCTCTCAAACAAAATTTGTTAAAACAGTACAAACAAAAAACCCCCAAGAAGCTCCATTGTTGTACAAAAGTGCTATAAATTGCATAGAATGCTTTCTTAAAAAAATTTCCTTTAGGCTCATCATGCAGAATTAGTAAAAGAGGAGCGATGATTGTACTTTTGTAACGATTATCATAAAATCACAAAATCGCAAAGGAAGTTTCAACCAGTCACTTTCAACCAGTCACTTTCTCTTTCAACCTGTTCAATAGAAAGGATGCATGCATGCATGCATTTATTCTATTACCTATGTTCAAAATTTTAATTAAGCATCACCATGACGACAATGGTTCTTTCAAAAAAAAAAATAAAAAAATGCTGCTATGTGTAAAAAACATCTTCTAAACCTGTTAATGTGATACCGAATTACAATCCTCATGTGATTAAGATTTTGTATAATCATTCACAGTGAATGAAAGTCTCTAGTTACATATCCAACATCATATAATTGTGCTTGGATGATGCTCTGGAAATTATTTAATTTATTTGTTTTATTTGTTATTATTTAAATTAATTCATTTATTTGTTTGTTTGACTTTTTATAATTTAGTCTGAAAAAGTTAAGTCTTTAACATATTTCATTATTACAGGTTTGCATTTCACAGTTTTTATTAATTTTGAGGAATACTGATTCCCTTTCAGTCGGTCATGTTCGACGTACATCAGTAGTGACTGACGAATTGGGATATCGCTAGAGAGCCCTATCAGCTTTGAGTGAACTAAAATAAGCCAATGGAATTGGCATGCAATATTTGCATAATGCGCACCGCCACCAACAGGTGTATATAAATAGGAAGCAGATGCAATCGCACTGTCTTTCGCTTCGAGCCAACCGGTTGGTCTCTTCAGCTTTCAAGACAGAACAAGTCAGAGTGTTCTTCAGCCTTTGAAGTGGTGCAGCACTTTCTGTTGGCGTTACAGCACAGCAGCGAGGTCACAAGCTTCTTCAGGAGCCTGAACATTGAGCTCTAAACTGCTGTTTTCACAGCAACCTTTTGTCCCATTGAAAGCGTGCTGTACGGTTGCGATTTGGGCCGGTTCCTGCTTTGTGTTCGGGGAGCGGTGTACCCGAACACATTGTGACACTCCCTGCGTGCTTCAGCACGAGAGAGCTGTAATTTCCCCTTCTGAAAGAGCTGGTCAACCAGCGTGAAACTATTTCACCCTGAAACTATTTCAGAGGCTCCTGGGGCATATGGCATCTGCAGCCGCGGTAACACAGCTCGGATTGCTCCATGTGAGGCCGCTTTAACATGGGCTCCGCGGCCGGGTCCCGAGATGGGCGTGGCAGCGCGGTATGCTCTGTGTCCCTGTGAACGAGGGGTCCGACCACCGGATGAGGGGCCACGTAAAACGGGCATGCAGAATCGGGTCTGTGGACGGGGCCTCAACTGCACTGGCATATCAATTGCCTGGAGTTGCTAGCAGTACATCTTGCACTGGGCCGCTTCAAGGAGCTGCTGTCAGACAAGCACGTACTGGTCCGCTCGGACAGCACTGCGGCCATTGCGTACATCAACCGTCAAGGTGGTCTACGCTCCCGTCGCATGTCGGTCCAGCTGATTTGGCAGCATTTCCGTGAGGCCCAGGTAGACCTGTTTGCCTCCCCAGAAACTGCCCACTGCCAGTGGTTCTATTCCCTGACCGTTGGCACGCTCGGCATGGATGCCCTGGTTCTTACATCTCTCCGAGGTCAGCCCTTCAAACCTTTGCAATCAGTCGAGTTAAAAGCACTGTCTCTCAAGACCGTCCTCCTGGTTGCATTGGCTTCTCTGAAGAAGGCAGGGGATCTGCATGCATTTTCGGTTGACGAATCGTGCCTAGAGTTCGGGCCCGGTGACTCTCACGTCATCCTGAGACCCCGGCCCGGATATGTGCCCAAGGTTCCTACCACTCCCTTCAGAGATCAGGTAGTGAACCTGCAAGCGCAGCCTTCAGAGGAGGCAGACCCAGCCCTAGCTTTGCTCTGTCCCATCCGCGCTCTGTGTGTGTACGTGGACCGAACGCGAAGCTTCAGGACCTCAGACCAGCTCTTTGTCTGTTACGGAGGCCAGCAGAAGGGAAAGGCTGTCTCCAAGCAGAGGATGGCCAACTGGATAGTGGATGCCATCGCCTTGGTGTACGAATCCCAGGGCGTGCCTTGCCCGCTTGGGTTGAGAGCCCACTCCACCAGAGGGGTGGCCTCTTCCTGGGCGCTGGCTCACGGCGCCTCGCTGACAGATATCTGTAGAGCTGTGGGCTGGGCGACACCTAACACGTTCGCTAGATTCTATAGCTTACGTGTAGAGCCCGTATCTTCCCGTGTATTCACTTCCACTAGCCGGTAGATGCGTTGAACCCGCTCTAAGTGTCGGCTTGCAATGCCATTCCCGCCCCCTGGGCCGGATGCGTGCATATTTTTGACTCCAGTTGTGTTCCCCGCTTGGCGAACCCTGTCGAGTTCCTCTGCCTCCCCCTTCGGCTCGGACATTGCGGAGTGTCTTATGCCAGGCCTACATCCGTCACTGACGTTGTCTGTTGGCTGAGTTCCATACGTCGTGACTCCTCTACGTGAGCGATCCCATATGTGTAATTGTCCACGGTTTAAAACTCCCTACGGGCGAGTCCGTGTCTTTCCCTTAGCAGAGCCAGCTCTGCTGTCACCTGTCAGATGAGTCTCCCCCTACCCAGGTGGAGCCATCCCAGGGACTCCATATACGTACTGCCCCTCGGGCCAGTCCATATGTGTATTCTCCACGTAAATTCCTACCCCGTGGGTAGGTAGTGGCCTCTGCAGCGTCCCCTACGGGTTCGCTTTCTCAGTGTAGTCTAGTTTACTTAGTGGGTATTTGGTAGAACAGCAGTAGACTCTCTCGGCGTAAGCTCGCCCCCTTCACCATTCCCGCTAGTGCCATGGGCCGCTGAGCTTGCGCTGGGTACTGGAAGGGATTTCGTAACTGTGGCGTTTTAGTTGGGATCCCAATTCGTCGGTCACTACTGACGTACGTTGAACGTGACCGTCTGAAAGGGAATGTCTCGGTTACGTATGTAACCCTCGTTCCCTGAAGGAGGGAACGGAGACGTACGTCCCGTCGCCACAGTTTATGTACCCTCGCTGCTGTGCGGACACCAGTTGTCTCCTCAGCGAAAAACAGAGTGCGATTGCATCTGCTTCCTATTTATATACACCTGTCGGAGGCGGTGCGCATTATGCAAATATCGCACGCCAATTCTATTGGCTTGTTTTAGTTCACTCGAAGCTGATAGGGCTCTCTAGCGATATCCCAATTCGTCGGTCACTACTGACGTACGTCTCCGTTCCCTCCTTCAGGGAATGAGGGTTACATACGTAACCGAGACGATCTGTTTTTGTGTGAGTGAGATGAGTAAATAAATACATGCTAACATTTAGTCTAGAACTACAATAACCATCATGTTTACACAGCGCACACAACACCTCTGCACATATGATTTCTTTCAACCTCGAGACAAGAGAGGTGTCAGTCGATAAATGGCAAAACAAAGTATCTTAGCATTAAGTGCGAGTGATTTACATGTTAAGTCAATGCAAAGACGTGAATAGACATCCTGCAGCGCGATTTACTAATGAGGTGGCGCGAATGACGTGGCGCGAATTGAGCATTTCAGGCGGTTGACGCGCGTAAAGGTGCGGCCCCACTGCACTTTTCGTTCCATTGACTTCCATTCAAACTCATGCAAAGGCGTCAGACTGGAAACGCAAGCTCGTGCAAAAAATTTTGCATTTCGCTGCTTTCAAAAGTTTAAGTTTGGTGAACTGTGACCTGCGAATTCGCATCACGTGAAGACGTGTGACCAGTAGAAGATTGATTCGTCACGGCATGACCTCTTGGCTGAATTAAAAGAATTATATTTTTGCAGTAGTCGAGTAGGTTCTATATTTTTTCATTTTAAATGTATCGCTTTAAGTTATGTGTTGAATTCATGTTTATAAAAAAGACGCTGTAGACCATGACATCATATCACGACCATTACAGCATTCCAAAAAATGTTGCGCATTCAAAGTCTAGTGTGACTGCGGCTTAACACGTGATTCTCGCGAATCGCGCAAGTTGAAAAATCTGAACTTTGGTGAAAATTCGCTCCGCATTAACCAATCAGGAGCTTGCTCTAGTAGTGACGTGATTACAACGTAGCGAACAAAGGCAGAAATCCTAAACAACAATGGAGGACAAAATCATCGTCACTGTACGATACATCTTCATACTTTTAGAGAAAAAGGAATAAAAAGGATCTTGTTTGGAAGAAAGTAAGTAAGGAGGTCGGACAATCTGGTAAGTTGTAAAAAATGCTCTTTACTCAATTTGAGCTATATAGCCTATATATATATATATATATATATATATATATATATATATATATATATATATATATATATATATAGAGAAAGAGAGAGAGAGAGAGAGAGAGAGAGAGAGAGAGAGAGAGAGAGAGGGACACTACAAGCTAACTAAAGCTTGAATTGAGCTTATTCGCTGTATTTTACAACTACTTTCCCGCTGATGAGTTGATGTGTTTATTCAAAGGAAGTGTGCAGAAACGAGACTGGAGCCACCTGGCAGAAGCCCCTCTCATGACGCGAATTAACGTCTGTTGTGAAGTGAATTTCACATGCGAATGAAGCGAGTAAACTCAAAATGTTCAAGTGTCCAACTACACACGAATAGCGTGATTTATTCACGCAAATCACGTCTGGTGTGAATGCCCCATAAGAACCGTTTGCAACAGAGGCTGGGGGTTCCTGTGATCAACAAGAAACTTATGACTTTCATTTTTGAAATAGCAGCTAAACGAACTAATAGCAGCTCGATTGTATTTGGATGCCGATGTAGGTTCGCAAAGCAATGAGTATCAATTGTAGCGAAACATCCGCCATTGTTGATGGAAGGCTTGTTCGAGATGCACCGGAGCAGTGGGGACAAGAGCATGCGTTTGGATTTTTTGTAGAGCATGCGGTGCTTTGATGTTATGTGCCGATCACTATGCGAGAAGCGAACGCATCTCGAACAAGCTTGGTGTGTTTGTGTTTGCCGCTTCGGCACTAGCTTTGCTGTGAAATATAAGACATATACAGTGATGTAAGACCTGGCTCTGTGGTGGCTATCTAGCCTGTGGAAAGGCAAACCGGTTCTTAGAAGACTCGTCAGTTTAACCAACTCCGAACTGGCACTAGCACTAGCTCTGAACTAGCACCTGGTTCATGCTGGTGGAAAAGGGGTAATACTGACTTGAGTTTGAGGCACAACTTACTGTTAGTCTAAACAATGACAGATGGGGCAAGTGTTCAGAAAACATGTTTGAAACCTAAAATCACACACTTCACCTTTAAGAGGGTCTGTTTTGATCAGGAAAAAAATGCCAATGCTAAAATTGGAAGACATGAATTACTTTAAATACCAGGCTTGGCAGGTCTGCCATTATGTAGCTGGCAGCCCTAAATTTTGTGACTCATAAAAGAGTTTCTAACCACAACAGTCAAAGACAATTTAAACTAGAAACTAGTCATAAAACCTAGTAACCTTTTAAACTTAAATTAGTGACTATTTCAATTTTATATTTATATTTATAAATATATATTTATATTGGGTTATATATATAATCATATTTTATATTATATTATAAGATAATCATGTTTTCTTGTTTAATTTGCAATTTACATATGCAATTTACTCTCATAAAAAATGTTTTTTACACATTTAGACTTCATGGATTTAGATTGTGGAAAAAAATTGTTTCAGTGTCTCTTACCTGCAGCATGAAGTCAAACAAGGCCAGCCGCCCCCACTCTGAATGATGAACTCCCACACATGTTGTAAAGTTCAACGGTACCCGAGTACCACACCTGCTCTTAAGCAGAGTCTGATATTGTGGCCAAGTAAGGGAAAAAGAGTTCTGGTCATTCTCAGCATCAGACAAATGCTGGATGCTGGGGTCCCACCACACCACCGGTCTAGGAGATCCAGTTATGTACCTGTATGGTAGAATCTCACTGTGGAATGTTCTTAACACTGCGGGCAAGCTCCGGTTCAGACCTAGAACTCTGTCCAGGTGAAAGGCGAACACCTCAAACCAGTCACTGGGGCGTTTTATGAGAGCACAGCTTCCTGCCTGACAGCGTTTGATATGATTGTCCCCTGCAGAAGCAAAAATGTCATATCTATCACTGAATCCAACCTGAATAACTTGACCATGGCCCGGTAGCCTGGCTTTACTCAACACAGTGCCTCTGGAGAGAAGCGCCATCTTTTTCACATCGTCCTCACTCAGCCAGGGTAGAGACTCTGCTTTGGTCTGGTTCCAATTTTTAATAAAAGTCTCATCAGCGACAGTCTTACACCAGTCAGTGGCTGAATCCTTGATGCCAGCCTCTGCTGGAATCCTGTCGTTGTTTTCTGCCCTGGATTTGGGCCTCTTCCTCTCAAAGGGCCCTGCTTGTCTTTCATGTGTCCCTGCTTCTCCAGGGGCCTGTTTCAGTTTTACCACCTGCTGTGTATCAGAGAACTGCCCCACAAGCCTCTTTACTTTGTCCCCATCTGGAGCACATTTGTGCCTGCATGTCTTGTTATTTGGGTGGAGGCTTTGGATGCTGGCAGGCTGAGGGAAAGCTGGGTCATGTCTGGAGCGAAGAAGATGGATGGTTGTGTTAGAGTTGCTGCTATTTCCTAGTCTATTGGCTCGCCCTTTTTTGGCACTGGCTGCAAATGGCTTGGCTAGACGCTTGTTTGTGTTCTGCAGATAGCGTTCTTTTTTGTTTGCTTTACTTTTTGGAGGCTTTTTGGTTGATACTTTTTCCTTAACTTGCTTTCCAAAGGAAAATGATAGTTGATGATTGTTGACCATCAGGAGATGCTTTGCGGAATCTTTAATTTCAGGGTTCTTCCGAGTTCTGCTGTTCTGTCCGTATGAAGACACTGGAAGGTAAGGTCTTAGAGACCACTTCTCGACCAGCTTGCTGGGTTTGTTATTGCGGGGGCCCCGTACATTCACCCTGCTCTGCTCAGATGGGAAGGGAGGAAGGGTGTATATCATCGCCACTGACAGACCGAAGAAAAAAAGGAAGGCCACCACAAACCGACATTTTAGTCTGAACTTCAACCACACTCTTAGAGCCTGAAAAGACACAGCAGAGAAGGTAGTGGTAAAGATAAATGGTACAATAAAGTCAGCAAGCAAGTCGTAAATCTCAAAGAGAAAAGGTTTTGTAAACTCTACTACAGGAAAAGCAGTTTGGATTTCAGGGAAGGTAAGGAAATCTAAATGAGCGAATGTTTTTAGAGGGAATTTCATTCAAAGGTCTGGATGTTGAACACACACACACTCATTTCACACTTTTCCATATGTGGGTAAGATTGACATTATGCCTAGAGATATTTTCCATATGTGTCCATTCCATTGTACACTCCAGGTTCTACAGTGTCAGACTGGAATGTAGATTGAATATTTCAAAGCTGTTAGATTTACAGAGATAGGCCTACGCTGGAGAATTAATCAGACTGAATCAAAAAATCATGAAATCAAAATGAACAATTCTTATTTTGTTAACACTTTATTTCGATGGTCCACTTTAGACGTTCTAATAAGTATTAGTAGACAGTCTGCTTAAATCTGCTAACACTTTATTTTGATGATCCCCAACAGACATTCTACTGACTATAAATAACATTGCAACTATATGTCAAATTATTATACTAACCCAAATCCTAACACTTAACCCTAACCTAACATCCTACTACAGTACTAATACTCTAACGAGAGTTAGTTGACATGTAGTTGACAAATTACTTATAGTTAGTAAAATGTCTAAAGTGGACCATCGAAATAAAGTGTAACCCTTTTTGTGTATGGAATATTGTTGTATTTTTTTATTTTTTTTTTATAAATGATTTATCTGTGCACATCATTATATATATATATATATATATTATATATATATATATATATAATGATGTCAATAATGTCGTTGTATTTGGCTTGTTTTTTAGTTGCAGTCTCTAATTTTCCTGCCCTAACCATGACCCGTTCTAAACTATGCAAAGCCTGTCATTTAAGGTTTAGAAGAGGTACCAATCCTCACAATGTACACACAACTTAAAAAAAAAAAAAAAAAAAAAAAACTTTTGCTAAAAAGCCTTGATTTTTTTGTTTGCTGTGTCAAACAGTGTTAGGTAAACTTAGCAACAACAAAATATAGTAGTCAAACTAAAGTGAAACTCTTTTGAAAAAGTAGTTAACTACATTAATAAAAAAATAAATAAACTAAAGATATTTAAATATTTTTATAGCCATAGTTTGATATAATTAATTTAATTGAATAACGCTTGCCATTACAAAAAGTAGTTTGTTTCTGAAAAAGCTTGGTGTTCTGACGTAGAACACGGAAGCGCTTCATTGTGCTTACTACGTCAAGGAGACTGACATGGAAGAGAAGAGATTCTTAAATAAATTGTTATTTTTGTTTTGTTTTTTCCCACAAAAAGTATTCTCGTCACTTCATAAATTTAAGGTTGAACCACTTTAGTCACGTGGACTATTTTATCAATGTATTTAGTACCTTTCTGGGCCTTGACAGTGGTAATTAAATTGCTGTCTATGGAGGAGTCAGAGAGCTCTTGGATTTCATCAAAATATCTTAATTGTGTTCTGAAGATGAACAAAGGTCTTACAGGTGTGGAACAAGGGTGAGTAATTAATGACAGAATTTTCATTTTTTGGGTGAAATAACCCTTTAAGCTGGATAATGACACTTTTTTTTTTTTTTCCTAGAGCTGCTGTACAGCCAAAACAAACGTTGTTGGGTCATTTTCCTGTTATCACTGTAAAGCTGCTTTGAGACAATCTGCATTGTAAAAAAGCTATATAAATAAAGGTGACTTGACTTGACTACTGATCAAATGTAGAATAGTTGAAACACTTGAAAATGCAGTTGTAGAAAAATGTAATATACAAAACCTTAGAAAATATGGATTTCATGATATCTAACTGCCATGTATTTTCATTCCACATATAACTGGATGCTAAACAGGAAAGAAAGTTCTCAATACAGTAAGATCTCTCCTTCCTGGCTAACATTTTTATGACTTTAGCAGTTGTGCACCTGTGAAAGACTTCAATTATGCTTCAGTTTAAGGAATGCATTGTGTGCGTTTTCACAAGGCTGAGGGGCGCATCAGTTAAGACACAGACAGGACAGGTTACGGCCTGTTTGACTGCTAACTTACACAAAAAAGTGAATGTTTCTTTGAAGGCAAGTTGATATTTAGGTCATAATTATGCATGGGGGAACCTTGCAGATTTCTTGCTGCCAGGTTCAGTAGGTTTTTGCCATATTTGCTGTGCAGTAGTTTGGTAATGGTGTAAAAATCAAATAGATGTACAGTGGACACTTAAGCCACACATGCACGTCACTGCATTATATAGCACAATACTAAAGCAAGTGGTCTAAAGATAGCACAAGCACACTTTCCAAGACCCTGTTTTCACCTGGTATTAAGATGTTTTTTGGTCGACTGAATCACAAGTGGACAACACTAAATATAGGTGTAAATGGGGTGTAAAATGTTTTGAGCTTGTCCACTTTCGACCACTTCCAAAGGTAGTTGAAAACGCATTCGACCCGGATTGCTTTCATAGTGGGAACGCTCATGTGGTCAAATGTGTTTGAACAGCCACTAAAGACCACATACTCTCCGCCTACTGACCTTGTGCGTAAATATAATGGGAAGCACGCGAGCCAAGACAGACTTAAAATTTTGTCGGCTGAAGATCCGAGTTTGAAGACGAAAAACATACCAAGCACAATGTTCTCTCACCATTCTTGATTTCTAACACACTCTCACAGCGTCTGGCGTGGTAATATGTAAATTGCGTGGGCTTATTTTGTCCATTAGATAGAAGGATCTGAAAAACCCATACATTTACCCACTCATAGACCCTCCCCTCGAGGAAATCAGGACAGAAGTGGTTGAAAGTGGACAAAAGAGGTGTAAATGAGAATGTGTCTTCCTCGTCGACCAAAACACAACGCGTCTGATTGTGTCTGTGTGTAAGAAAATTACTTTTTGCAGCCAATCATGGTCGAAGTGCAGGTCGGATAAAATGTGTCTTTATTCAAGATGACAGGCTTTAGATATGTTGTTATGAGTTTTATTCAAAGAGATTTGGCTCTCTCACACACATTCAGAAACATATATACAACAAAATTTCAGTTTCACAAAGAAAATCTTTAAATTCAAGGCAGTTTGATAACAGTGAGTCAGAGCCAAAACCCCTTAGCAATTCACATTATCTATACAAACTTGTTAGGAAATCACACAACACACTGAAGCACTGATCCAGAGACACAGAACATCTGCCACAACAAATAAAACAAAACCTTCACAGCCATTAACATATCTTAGACCTTTAAAGTATCAAATGTGTTTGATTACCAACTGGTGAGTGAACGGAAAGGTAACTAGACATTCAGATGGTTAAAGGAAGGGGTTGAAAGTCCTATATAGCTGGTGTGAAACTTGAAATAGACAGAACTTCATACTGAAAGTTGTTGTGTCTGTGGTTTAGATGACACTTGCAAACGAAGTGCCTTGCATTAAGCTCTCAGTCTTCCTTTTAACAACTAAGCATATTGACACTGTGTGTTAAACTGGCAAACCCAAACAGCACAAACAAGTATGGCAAAGACATCACACTGTTAAACAAGGCAGCAATCCAAGCACAACAAACACAAGGAGACAGACTGAGAACATGAAGAGGAATTACTGAGACAAGTACAATGTTTTGTGGAAAACATGCTCACATCTCAAAGTTATTGTTTTTATGGGTCTTACTTGCACAGACTACGCCTTCATGACTCAAAACACAGTGTATTAGCCACTGGTAAAATAATGGAAAGAAATTATATAAGTAATAAAAAACGAATAGCATTACATAAAAAACCCTCCAAATGAATCCAACCATGTTGTCTTCAGTCAAAATAAGACATGATAGTTACTTCTCAAAGTGGATCATTCAAAGCAAGGTGTTTGAAGTGTTAATGTAAGGTGATATATATCACTCTTGTTCGTTCTTGCTATCTCTTTCTCTTATCTGCACAGTTAATTTGGCTCATTTGGTCCCATTTTACCAATAGTGATGAAACCCTATTAATGTAAATGTTCCCTTCAGTAAAATATACACTACCTGTCAAAAGTTAGGAATAGAAAAATATTTATATATTTTTATGTTTTTAAAAGAACTTATGCTCACCAAAGCTGCAGTTATTTGATCAAAAATACTGTAAAAACAGTAAAATTGTGAAATATTGCTACAATTTAAAACAACTGTGTGGCGAGGGGTGCATGGTTCAGCTCAACTGACCCTGCCTTTCTACTCATTTCCTTGAACCTGCGTTACAAGCTCTTTTCTATTTTAATATATTTTAAAATGTAATTTTTTCCTGTGATGGCAAAGCTTAATTTTCAGAAGCTCCAGTCTTCAGTGTCACAGGATCCCTCAGAAGTCATTCTAATATGATGATTTGAGGCTTAAGAAACATTTCTTATTTCAGCTTTTGCTGCGTAATATTTTTGTGGAAGCACTCAAAAGTTTGGGGTAAGAAAAAAAAAAAACTTTTAAAATGCAGCCTTGGTGAGCATAAGAGACTTCTTGCAAAAACATTAAAAAATCTTAAATATTCCAAGCTTTTGACCGGTAATGTGTGTATGTATGTGTGTGTGTGTGTGTGTGTGTGTGTATATATATATATAAGCAATAAGGTATGAGAGGCTGTGCTGTATCGTGAATAAGTCACGGCTGAAGGCTGTTAGGCACAACGCGATCGAATATTAAAGCCAGAAATATGTATCAATGCAATTTTCATGAAGTAAACTTTTTCTAAAAGCCTTCCCTCTGCCGGAAAAAAAATGGTCCCTGACTATGAACAGCAACAGAAGTTACATTAGTACACCAATAGATGGTGGCAAAGCCTGTCTTTATGAGTGTGTCAGTCAGTAGTGAAGACTTTTATATTGAAAAGACTGAAGTGTTTTGAAAACGGAACAAGACGCAACTGACAAATGGACAAGATAATACATCAAACATTTAAATAGATTATTTATTATGAACATAGGACTGACCTGAAGGAAAATGCTAAATCTGAATACAGGTAATAAACTCACTTACTCGATCTCTTTCTCACAATACTCTTCTACATAATACAGTAAGCTTTAATGAACAATATTAATTGAGAACATACAGTTAGTTTTGCTAAGAGTGGTTGCTAAGGGTGTTGTGTTGTGATACACAGAACCGTTGGGTGAAGCGGTCATAGCCGTGTTTTATCGTGAATAGGAAAAGAATCAAGGACATTTTCAATTATATATATATATATATTAAACGATTTTTTAGGAAAATGTAAGCATGAAGAGGAGTAAGCAGATTGCATGAAAACATGCAAATGTGATTCAGACGAATTAGCCACCAATTCGCCAAAATGTAAAGTAATTATGACTTGCCATGAGAGTATGTTGGAATTTGAAGTAAACTAAAGTAAAATATTGAAATGACCCTTATTTTAATCAAAAGTAGGTTACTCTTTTCCCCCAAAAAACACAATGAAGACATCTGAATGAGAGTTTGTTCTTTTTGGAATAGCGATTTGTCAAGCTATTCTTAGACGAAAGGGGACAGCAAAAGAAAACCGTCACACTCTCACTTTTAAGGGCTAGTCAGAAGGATGAAAATAGACCAAAACCTACAAGAAAAATAGAAACAGTGTTCTATGGAAGTTCTAGCTCCCACTCACCTGCTCACTGGCCCTTCTCATTGAAAATAAATTGTGATCATTCAAGTAACTCTTTCTGAGCAGCTCCCTGTGCTTTCATTCTCTGTCCTCTCTCACTTCAGCTGCTTTGTGTCTACAGTACATCATAGAAATAGGATAAGCGGTTTGTCCATGAAAATCTCTTTATGTGCTAGAAGCCAAAAAGCTGCTGTCAATAGATGTTAAAGGTGAAGTATGTGTTTTTCAAAGTTAAAGGGATAGTTTACCCAAAATGAAAATTTGATGTTTATCTGCTTATCCCCAAGGCATCCAAGATGTAGGTGACTTTGTTTCTTCAGTAGAAAAACAAATGATGATTTTTAACTCCAACCGTTGCAGTCTGTCAGTTGTATAATGCATGGCAATGGTAACAAAATCTATGAGAGTAAAAAAAAACATGCACAGACAAATCCAAATTAAACCCTGCGTCTCGTGATGACACATTGATGTCCTAAGACACGAAACAATCATTTTGTGCAAGAAACCGAAGAGAATACATAATTTTTACCTCTAATACACTATCAGATGACACTAAAAGATATACACTATGACTATTGACACTATATCCAACTGCCTTAAGCGCACGCATGGCATCCGGTGCGTGAGGTGTGTAAGCGCTCTGGCGTAGTTTAAACATGGTGCCTGTAGTACAACTGTTGCTATACAAATGGAATTAAACCACTAAAAAACATGGTTTTATTATATCAAAAATTAATTATTTTTTTTGTTACTTTTCGTGAGGGCAGCTTTACAAATAAAAAGGACGCATACAAAGATCTTGTTCACATACCTCAGTTGGATGTGGAAAAACCATAGGCACAGCTAATGGTTTAAGTCGTACGTGATCCTCTCCTGGGTATGTAAAATCATCAGGGGAAAAATGATCGCTGCAGACCCTCAACAACTTTAGTACGTTAATGGGTGTGTTGATATCCAGCCGAAGAGCAATCAACCATAACTTCAGGTGAGCAGGCTCAGAAGTTGGGAATAAGTGGAAAGTCACCACTACCGAATTAGTTTGCACAAGAGAATGTAATCTTTTAGTTTTAAGTCAGTTTGAGCAATCTGGATAAGCGCAAGTAAGTACCATTTTGATTAGCCGTCGTAACTACAATGTTTGTGCGATGTGTAAACAATGAGTGACTTATACGTGCAAGCGATCACTTCCGCCACTTACACCAGAGCGCGTACACACCTCACGCACCGGATGCACCGGAAGGCAGTTGGACATAGTGGTGTATTAGAGGTAAAAATTATATAAATACTGTTCGTTTTTTCACACAAACTGATCGTTTCATGTCTTAGGACATCAATGTGTCGTCACGTGCAGGGTTTAATTTGGATTTGTCTGTGCATTTTTTTTTTTTTACTCTCATAGATTTTGTTACCATTGCCATGCATTATACGACTGACAGACTGCAACGGTTGGAGTTAAAAATCATCATTTGTGTTCTACTGAAGAAACAAAGTTACCTACATCTTGGATGCACTGGGGTAAGCAGATAAACATCAAATTTTCATTTTTGGGTGAACTATCCCTTTAAAATACCTTTTCCTATCCTGGTTTAATATGCAGAGACAACTATAATTAAGCCATTTGCTCTGTTCGTTTGAACACTCTGACCAGCCCAACATAGCAACATTTTCTCAACCAATGGCAATCTGTTTGGATGACCAATGACAGATCGGGGGAGTGTTCTATGACTGTTTTTAAACGTTTATGACAGTTCATAAATTTGTTGCTGCAAGTGCCACAGAAATGAAATACTTCACTTTTAACTTGTATTTACCCAGAACATTCATTTAAATAAATACAGGCAGTTCTGTTAGATTTCTATACATCTTAAAAATGGCATCAGTCCAGAGGAAGTTCCCTGGCATCTAACATTGCTCAGAAAGGAGGAGTTGCTGAATTTCTGATTGAATGAAAAGACTTTTTAGAAATGTCAAACTACTTTACAACATCTATCTCTGTAAAGAGCAAGACAAAGGAAACAACCAAACTGTCAGCGTCTGAGTGGTTATGACAGCTGTATTAGAGATCTGAATGAACATCTCATGACAACAGAGAACAAAGACTCACTCAATTCTAAGATGTCTATAGAAAGATGGATAGATCCATCCATCCATCCATCCATCCATCCATCCATCCATCCATCCATCCATCCATCCATCCATCCATCCATCCATCCATCCATCCATCCATCCATCCATCCATCCATCCATCCATCCGTGAATTATTGTCACTGTACACTTATCTGCCTAATTATATTTTCATATTGTCATGAAATGGTTAGGTTAAGATATTGTAACTAAAATTAATGTCAAAATGCATAAGCAAAATGCACAATATGTTTAGTGTAGGGGTGAGATTAGGTGCTCAAAAATGTCTTTATAAAGATGTTTTTCCTTTAAAAACAAGCAAACAAAAACATCAAAACATGTATCATAATGCTTACATTAAGAAACTCTGTAGGCCCCTAAAACTAACAAAAAGTGTAATGTCAGCATACCAAGATCTTCCATTTCATGACTGGCTGTGGGAAAACTCTCTTTGATGTATGATCTTTCATGCATTGTGCAAAGGTCAGCATTACCCTCTATCCATATAGGGGGATCAGCTATACCATTGCATGCAGGAAGAAAATGGTTCAGGGGGAGAGAAAGGTACACTGAGGGGGAAAAGTGTGAGAGAAGAGAGAGAGGAAGAAAAAAGAGATCAACCATCTGCTGTCTTGTCTGTCCTGCCTCAGAGTGTCATCAGTGGAGTGCCTTTTTTTTATTACAGAGCAGATGCTTTTGACACTAGTGTCATCCTGAAATATATAATGTGCAGGTCTCTGCGTGTAGGATGAAAATGTGTCAGTGACAGTCTGCTGCAGTCATTTATATTCAAACACAGAAAAACAACAGAGAAACACAGTAAAAAAATAAAAAAATAAAAATAAAATAAATAAATATATAGAAACAGGCTCTCGTGCCCCATCCTTTGGTAAGCTAATAAATACACAACCAAACATACCAGTAGTATCTGTACACATGTAGGCTTACTCATACTAATTTAAATACCACAAACAGATGCCATGCAGTGTAGATTCAACATTCATTGGTAACACTTTAGAATACTGATCCTTCATTAATGAATAACTACACAGGAACAAATGAATAATGCATTATTAACTCTATAGTAACTACTATTAACTAACAATAAACTCTGATTAATGAATTAGTAAGTAATAGTGCTTAGTTGTAGGTGGTAGTTCACTATTAGCTAATCAGTTTTTTCATACCTCCCAGATGTAAGGCCCGTCCAATCGTCCCAACGGCAGTTTCCCACAGACAGGATGGGGAAGGTTTCTTGCGTGTTCAGTCTTTTCAGTGTGGCAAATTAATTTGATTCCAAGTAAACTTTTATCTGACTCCATGTTATTATGACCTCATGTCAATTGATTATTGGTCATTTGTATAATAATTTGGCTCTACATTTGAATATTCTGTTTAACTCTTTACTCTTATTGTACTCGTTCAGTTCTCAGAGTCGCACAGGGTCCTCACACTGGCCATTCATTAATTATGCGGGCCCACGATCACAAACTCACCAGTCTTGATCACTAGACAGAGGTAATTGACTATACTGTTTAGAAGGCCGCTTTCATGCTTGCTCTATCTAAAAGTATTTTGTTTAGTCCCCATAGATCTGTATACACTTGAATTAAAGTAACATTATCTCTAGTCAGAAGTCATAACCACTACCACAGATAAGCCGACCAATATTACTTCTCTTATAGTAGCTTTGGTTTGATTATGCCTTGGTTTCCCACGTACACTTAGCTAGAGTAACATTACATTAAACAGAGGTAAGGCTCACCCTATTTAGGTTGGTCGATCAACAAGTACACTTGAACTCATGCCAAGCGTTAGTCGGAGCTCTAAAATCACAGTTGGTGTGCCCTATGCTCCACTCAAAACTGGACTTTAGTCCGTTACTAACCTGACACAGATTTGCGGTAACAATGGATACATCGTAATCTACTTAATTCAATAATTTCAGAGTAAGTCAGAATAAAATCAAATATGATGATCAATACAAAACATCAAATGCTCAGAAATAGAGTAGGATGCATACCTGACATTAGAAAAATACACATTGCTGAGTGTCCTGGACACTCAGCAATTTGGGCTTCATCTGAATACAGAGTTGCCCCGAGCCTTTTGCTACATTTCTTTAAATACTCAGACCAAGACAAAAAATCCCCCAATGTGGGGCATGAACTTACAATTTGCATCAGAATTTGCATTGACTAGGGTCACAGACCCAGGGAGTTCACACCTTGCTGTGGAACAGGAGGTGGTTTGAATGAAGGACCCCGGGAAAGGGGCGCACCCACAGTTGCAACCAAAGTATCTCTAAACTCTTAAAACCTTTAATACCTTTGGTTTACTTCCATGTAGACGAGACCATTGTACCAGTTGCACTGAGAAATTTCAAACGATACCAAACATGTATAGCATTCTGTGATGATTGTTCACATTACACCATATAGATTTTGGGTGAATTTCAGGTCATCTCTGCATGTAGAGAGAAGAGATGGGGGAAGAGGGGGTGAAGGAAGGCAAATGTAGAGGTGTGAGGTGTGAGGTGTGATTGACTGTCTCGGATGAGGATGCTAATTTTGCAAGAGAGAGTTCAAATGTTTATTTCCTTTGTTTTCTCAAAGAGTAGCCCTTTCTTAGTCCAGGCACTCCGGCATCAGTCTTACACAGAGAACTACTAAGAACTACTATATACAGGTTCACAATTAACATGAATGATGCATAATGTATAATTAATTCTAAAGTAAAGGTCTTGGTAACACACTAGTACTGACTGAAGTATTACCAAATACTTAATAAGGAATTACTAATTATTTGGATCAGTATTCTAAAGTAAAAAACATGATAACTCTAATAAGTACTGAAGTCTTTGTAAACATTTGATGTTTTTGTATGTTTTTGTACAGTAATTCCTTATGATATATTTGGTAACACTTAAGTAATTACTTGTGGGTTACCTTGATCTTCACTTTAGAATACTGATCCAAATAATTAGTAGTTCCTTTAGAAGGATGTAGTAACACTTTAGTAATTACTAGTGTGTTACCAAGATCTTCACTTTAGAATACTGATCCAAATAAGAAGTAGTTCCTTTAGAATTATGTAGGAGCTCTTGAGTTATTACTATCCAATACTTTACAAAAACCTCAAAAGTTTACAATGCCTTCAGTAGTTACTAGAGAGTTATCCTGTTTCTCACTTTAGAATACTGATGCAAATAATTAGTAATTCCTTCTTAAGTATTTGGTAATACTTCAGTCATTACTAGTGGGTTACCATGACCTTCACTTTAGAATTAATTATACATTATGCATTATTCACATTAATTATTAACATGCATATAGTAGTTCTGCGTAGTTCTCTGGGAGGTATGAAAAAAACAGTAGTTACTGATTAGCTAATAGTGAACTACCGCCTTCAACTGAGCACTATTACTTACTAATTCATTAATCAGAGTTTCTTGTTAGTTAATAGTAATTACTATAGTGTTAATAATGCATTACTCATTTGTTCCTATTCATTAATGAAGGATCAGTATTCTAAAGTGTTTGCATAAAAAAACACTGTCCACAAAACAAAATGTGAACAAATGTTTGATGATTAATAACGTCCATGACAAAAAATCAATTGCTATAATTTTAATTCAACATTCATTGCATAAACAAAAACAAACGCTGTCCAAAGAACAAAACTTGAACAAATATTTGATGATTAATAATGTATATGAAATGTAATGTCAATTGGCATAATTTTGTTAATTATGTACATCTGTATAAACATCTGTACATCCAGCACTTCCAGCTTCTATGTCAGAACGCCGACTCAGTATTGGCCAAAGCTGTAACATTTGAGCAGCACAAGGCATGCAGGAGCCGGCCCATAATGCGCCGCCATTCTGATGTAGAACCTGGAAGCGCTGGACGTAAACAACATAGCAGTAAGACAGGGGAGGGAAAATATTGTTGAATAAAGTCATTTTTATTTTTTTATGCACGTCGCTTCATAACATTCGGATTGAAACACTGCAGTCACATTGACTATTTTAACAATGTTTTTACTACTTTTCTGGACCTTAAATGATGGTAATTGACCCTTCGTAAAGACCCACCCCCCTTAGTTACTGTTGTTTTGTCTGACAAGCCATGCCGCTGTCACACCACTCGCTGGACACAGACAACACGTTGATTGACAAGACAGAGCAGGTTACTTATGATATTAAACAAAGTCCCAGCTTTCAAATTGTGTAATTTTTAAAGAAATTCGAACAATAAAAAGTTTTGTGGCTCTTTAATGTGTCGTGTCAGACTGATGTAGCACCTCAGCTCAAGCGGCTTGTGAACCGATCATCTCTTCCTATAGTTAATTTATAGCATCAAATAAACACGAATGAACATGAGAAGGAATGTTGTTTCAAACGCAGAAAGACATCAATACACATAATTTTTCAAGTTCAAGTCCACCGAACTCCTGAATGCTTTGTTGGACAAAATGGCAGATCCAGCATTATTATTGGTTAGATCGCTTGTCAATCAAACTCCCGGTGAAGGGTGAAAATATCTTAATTTGTGTTTTGAAACGATGAACGAAGGTGTGGAAGTGTGGAACCGCATCAGGGTAAGTAATTAATGACAGAAATTTCATTTTTGAGTGAACTAACCCTACTACAATTAAATTTCGAGTTCACACAACTTTTTTCTATTAAGTACAATGAACTTTCATTAATATTTGAGTGAAATGAATTAATTTCACTATTCATTTATACAGTGGTGTCAACACCAAGATTCAGCATCTTGTTCCCCTTCTCAGGACACCAGTGTTGCATATGCAACCTGAGACATTTCTTATATTTGATTTTATTGTATATAGTAAATATAAACCATGGTAAACAAAGTGACATCAAGCCTGAGGTCAGATCAGTGCATCTTAAGAGGTTAAAAGTGGAGATAAAAATGTAAACATGAAAGGTTACAGTTTATTTTGATAGACCACTTTAGACATTCTACTAACTATAAGTAACATTGCATGCCAACAAACTCTAACTAAAGAATATTAGACTGGTAGACATGGGTAAGTACAATAAGTTGACATGTAGTTGCAAAGATACTTATATTCAATAGAATGTCTATTGGGGGAGCATCACAATAAAGTGTTATCAGATATTAAGTAGACAGTCTACTTCTCTAATGACTGGTAGTTGACATTTAGTTGCAAAGTTACTTGTAGTTAGTAGAATGTCTAAAGCCATGCACACACTTAACGATTTTAAGGCCGATTATGAATATAAATTGATACTTATGATTGATCGCACTCAAGCGCGTCCAGTCAGAGACAGTTGCATTCAGTTGGCAGTTACAGGCAGTGTTCAAATTCTGTGCGTAAGTATTTAAATCTGCTTCAGTTGAAGGAAACAATTGCTGTGTGTTGAACACAGTCTTAGGATGTTTTAGCTAGCCGTTAAATGTGTGCCCGGCTTAAAGCGGATTATCAAAATAAAGTGTTACCACATGAAATATTAAATCTACTACCCTCATTGAACTGTCAAAATATCATATCAGCAGTGGGGGCTTTCTAGAATTTTAATCTTATAGGTGGGCTTGGCCCCCTACCTGGCACGAGCTGATGTGTCTCAGAGGAATATTTCTTGATAAAAGTTTGAGAATCTTGACTAGGCAACAGCCTTGACTGACAATGTTTTTAAATAAATTAGAATAGCATCTGTCTGCCGGTAGATGCAGTATATGTCAGTAATGGCATGTGTGATTGCATTTTAATGTTTTAATTTCACTGGACTGAGAGTTTTTGGATGAGGAATAGAGAAGTGAAGTCTGAGAGTTGTGTGACTGAGAGTTGTGTGCAGGGGCTTTGCTGCCCTATGTCACCTATGACCATCTCTGCCACTGCCTATAGGGAAAAATAATACTTAATATAATGAAGTTGTTCTTTTTTTATAATGATTGGGAGGATTCTGAATGAAATAATCACAAACAGCTGCTGCTGCCATGAAAGGAGATGTCATAATCACAGAAGGGTGTTGACAACTGAGTTAATCACAGATTTTTAGGAGAACAAAGGCTACGTTAATTAAAGGCACATTAATCTGGATATATTTGAAAATAGTGTATTTGTTTCAAAAAGTGAACAAATACAGATACAAATACATCTAATATGCGATTGCCGTGTTTTGCCACAGGACAGCTATTGCAAGTACATTTTTCTGTCTTATGTCTGTGTGGAAGGCCAAAATGTAAGAGAAAATTTTCAAATTTATCCGGATTAATGTGGATGTAGCCTTAAGGCCAATTCACACTGCCAAATGGCAACAAACACGAACAAACAAGTTGGCTGTTGGATTTAGAATTTTATGAAAAATAACTGTCATATTCACATTGCCTCAACAGACTCAGAAAAACGCTGATTAAACGTTCAGTCGGGCGAAAAACAAACCCTGCCCGGCGGCAACAGTCGTCGACAGGGGTAACACACTGATCAGCAAAACCCATCAAACATGTTTGTTTGCATTTGTCTGTGTAATGTGAATTGGCCTTTAGTGCATTTTCACACCTGGCTGATTTGGAGCGTTTGTTTTGGAACCTGGTGCATTTTCTCCCTTGCACTCAAAAAAAAAACTCTCTGAACGAACATAAAAAAATCATGGAAAGGATTTCCACATGATTAAGTTGCTTTATTTCAGCATTATGCAATTCTGTTATTCCAATTGAATGTACTTGCGTTGGGTCAACTTAATTTATTAAGGTTGATTAAACTTATTTACTATGGTTGGGCACAGCTTAATTTAATAGTGTCAGCCCAACTAATTTGCAATGTTTTGGAAAATAAATAAAAAGCAATAAATAAATAAAAAATAAATCATTTTCATATACATTGACTTTTAAAATTAAATATTCTTGTTTAATTTTGTGATGTTCTGTGTTAGAAATCTAGATGTGATACTGGATTCATCCTAAATTGCCTTAACCAAAAACATTGTAAAGCCTAAATTGATCATAAGTCCATCGGTGGCAATGGTTTTACAAACAACATAGGCTTACAATGCTTTTTGGGAAATGCAACCCAGAGCACTACCACAGTGACTTTCTTATTAAAGTCATTCGAAAGTTTGTTAGCAGGTCCTCAACTCAAGCACAACTGCAACAATTCACCACACTGGTAGCCCTAAAACTAATAATTAACAGAAACTTTTAAATATCAACATAATAGAACTGTAAACATTAAAAAATCTTTCCATTTTCTCATCTTCCTAAAAACTGCTTAAAATAACACTTTATTTCAACATTTACACTCCTAGTTCAGCCCCTTTGCAAAGCATGATGGGAAGTGAAAATCCTGTTTGATTGAGTCCTGGTTGGGTTTACTTGATTGAAACATGTTATTCCAATATGAAAACATCAAGTTAAGTCAACGAGTAAACATTTCAAGTCAATTTAACATGAATCAATCACATTTAAACCAGAAACCTGATACAATGGTGTTGAATCAAAATAAATTGTTTAAATAAAGATTGCCTGAGCGAGGTGGTCTCAGCTCTTGCCATACATAATGTGTTACATAAAATGCAGCAGCATATTAATGGATGATGCAGATGAACGTAAACAGGTGAAATCTAACCAATAATAGGATGTTATTGGTTAAACACATTTTGTTACGCTTTGAAATGTTGCCTTGTGAAAGCGAACCAAACCAAGAAGAAAATGCAATATTGTAGTAAATTAAGCTACAGGTCTGAAAACGCCCTTAGATGAAAGACCGGGGAGCTGAAGCCCCCTTAAATAGGGTATAGTAACACCTACAACCAATGAGTACCACAAAGTAAGTTTGTCTTTAAAAAATCAGGCATACCTCAGACAGTTTCAGATCTGTTTGTTGGATAAACCAAGTGAATTCAGTATCAAGCATATCATCATATTTGTTGATTATTTACATTTAGTCTCTCCCTGACACTGACTTGCTCCAAAAGCTCAACCAAATTGTGTGCAGGTGCTGTTACTCCATAGCCATTTGAAAAGCCATTATTATAATGCCACAACTTCCTCAAACAATCAATTCTAATTCCCTTGGTGACTATCTCACTCTGCCATGCTCATGCACAGCTCACTGCTCATTGGCTGCCTCTGGTTAACAGGCAGGCCAGTAACACTGCAGACATGACTTTTAGATACTGGTTTGTGAGTCAGAGTATCTCAATTTATGGTGGAAAAAAATAGCAATCAACTGTTCAGCAATGTTTAAAACTCAAGTCTTTCAGTCTTACTATGTCACCACATCACTAGAGTAACAGAGTAAAGAAAAGCTGGCATACGTTTGAAGCTTATCCTTCAGCAATCTTGTTTATATGCTTTTTATATGCTTATTATATTTTTTATGCTGATTTGGTGCTCAAGGTCACAGCTGAAAATGATTGTGCTGCTTAATATTTTTGTGGAAACTGTGAAACCATGATTTTTTTCTCCCCATGATTCTGTGCATAAATGTTAAAATGATAACAGCATAAATTTTCTTTCTTTCTTTCTTTCTCTTTCTTTCTTTCTTTCTTTCTTTCTTTCTTTCTTTCTTTCTTTCTTTCTTTCTTTCTTTCTTTCTTTCTTTCTTTCTTTCTTTCTTTCTCTTTCTTTCTTTCTCTCAAAAAAAAATACAAATAAATAATATATATATATATATATATATATATATATATATATATATATATATATATATATATATATATATATATATATATATATATATATATATATATATATATATTTTAAAAGTAAAAATATTACTGAGCCCAAACTTTTGACTGTATAAGTAGGCTACTACGACTAAGATTTCAATATACTTTAAAGAACATTATTGTATTGTCATTATACAAGTAAAACTAATGTTTGAATTTTTTTTTTTTTTTTTTGGTACTACATTTTTCCAGAAGGAAATGTGTGCATCTACTGATGTTACATAAAGGAAAGAAATAAGCCTGATGTTCTTAACTATTGCTTGGGAATCTGGGACAACAATTCTTAAAGTTATCAGTAGAAAATACTGCTCTCTCAGAAGGGACTAAGTCAGCCAAGCAGTAACTGGCATACAGATGGCATAAATTTTTTTTCAAAAATAGTTCCCTTCTTGCAAGTCAATTCAAGATGTTCAGCAATGAGTCACATTTAGCAGATGTTACAACATAAGTTATGAATTAAACACCGAACGTTTCAACCTCACCTGCAAATGCTTCAGCTATGAAACAGACTTCACTAAATGATAGTGATGTGTTGGTTTTATGGTGCGTTTTCCTATATTTTGACTTTAACATTTCAGCTTTGACAGACACAGTTTTAGGAATAGTAATATTATTTGGGTTTTCAGAATCCATAAATCTGTGGCGAATCTGGCAAACACAGTTTTGTTTTTCCAATCTTGTAGAAAAGTCATGCCAGCTATCATAAAACAACACAAACAGAACAACAAACAAATACATACAAACAGGACCTTCCAGAATCATTGGAACCCTTGATACATGTTCAATTCAGTTGAAAACATATGGTTATTGCAAAGATGGCCAAAAATCAGAGATACACATGCCCATGTTCATGGAAGATTAGAGAACACAAGTTAATGAGACACAAGGCTATAGACATTATAGACAAAAAATAAATAAATAAATAAATAAAATAAAAAATAGAAAATGTGTATTGTCCACACAGCAAGGATCACAGATGGACAATTGCGGGTGCTTTTAGCATCCTGGTTTCAACACTCCTGCAACCTGTAATTAAACACCATCTCCATGCCAACAAAACAATTGGAAGGTTCGCCAGAAGAAAAACTCTTAGCTTTTGCCAAAGTAAAATTGTAAATGCCAAGGATTTTCTGTTGTTTAAAAAGTAAATTGCCTAGCACAATTAAACTAAAACAACAAATACACAGCTATCTGCAATATAGGTTTAGTTTTGGTGAAAAAGTGTTATGTCATGCAGACAATAACCGAATCTCCTTGTGAGGTCTGATAATTTGGTTTTCTGGTCACACTTTATATTAAGTGGCCTTAACTACTATGTACTTACATCAACAAATAAGTACAGTGTACTTATTGGGTTCATATTGAATTGCAAAACACTTTTGCTGCTATTGAGGTGGGATACGGGTAAGGTTAGGGAAAGCTTTAGTGGTATGGGTAGGTTTAAGAGTAGGGGTAAGGTGCAAGGGATGGGTCAATAGTGTAATTATAAATGTAATAACAGAAATTAATTACAGATGTAATTACATACAGGAGTCTTTAAATTTAAGTACAGTGTAAAAACATGTATGTACACAATAAGTGCACTGTATCAAATGATTAATTGAAATGTAAGTACATAGTAGTTAAGGCCACTTAATATAAAGTGGGACCGGTTTTCTTAATAAAAGAAGAAAAAGAAGCTGATTCAATTCCTTAAATTCCACATATTACATCAACATCTGTATACCAGTGCCAGCAGGCATGAAATGTTTTTTCTCACATGTATACATGCATTATTTCCTTATTATACTACGGGGGATGTTGAATGCTTGAATCTGATGGGTCGATAAATGTTCTATTGGTGTGTAATTGTTTTCAAGGAAAGTGCTAAAGTAGTTCAAGCCAGGTCATGACCGCATTTCAGGCAGTGGCTATTTGCAATAAGTCACTAAGTGCAAAAAGCGATATATGCTATTTACACTAAGTGAAAATAGCATATTTTCTTAGCAATAGATACTATTTACATTATGTGCAAATAGCTGTAGATGCTATTTACACAAAATGCAAATAATACTTTCGATTTACACTAAGTGACAATAGCAGCATTTTCTTAGCAATGTGCTATTTACACTAAGTGAAATTAGCAATAAATTCTTTTTACACCGTTTAAAAGTAACAGTTCTTTGCAATAGCCTGTAAGTGTAAATATTTGTTAGATGCTATTAATACTTATAAATAGTGGCATATATTGTTTGCACCTCAATATTGTTGTACACTAACAGGATGCAATAATAACATAGAAATTATTATATTTATTAAAATTATTAAATGACTGCCGACTTATTGGGACAATAAAGCCCTCCCTACACCTACTCCGAATCCTACCCAATAAATACATTATTATTAAACACTTGTTAGGCACTTTATTTCCACTTTTCAAATTTAAATTAAGGGATAAGAGCGGCAAAAGGAAGATTCAAACTCGGTTCGATCACATCGAAAGCTACTTCCATGTGTCATGCTCTCTATGGCCTACGCCACTGCTTATTCTTGTGTGATCCAACCAGACATCAGTGGCCGGAGTTAGTGTAAAAAGCCTTTGCCAACAAGACAGACTATTTACACTTAGTGTAAATAGACACTCTGTTTCAGTTATTTTAAAGGTTCTTACTACCTCCTTACAGCCTACAACAGCAAAAGAACAAAAACCCACAAGGACACTGACCAAGCAAATAAATATATTCAAATAATATATCAAAATATATTACTTTTTTTTTTTTTTTTTTACCTTCATGTAAAAATCACAGTGGGTTCGATTAAGAAAATATTTTATGTCAAATGTTTGGCTGACTAAAAAGTTTGGGAATACCTGTATTAAAGGACTCAGTAATGTTCTGAGTGTCCACTATGTTCTAAATGCATGAGAGCCTAAAGTAGTGACCCAGATCAAAGGTAACCTTAAATAATTTTACCTCATAAAAGACTAGATTTATCTTAATGGTTCAATGATTGGCAGATAAAGATCACATGCATTTTTCATCACCTTCTCTGCAAATAATTGCAATGCAATGCATGGTAACTGCAACTAAACCCTAAACTGCAGAACGCAGTGAACTTTGTGTCTGCTGAGTCAGGGAGTTTAACGGGGTCTGCTGGGGAGGGCTAGAGCTGGGATGAATGATTCAAAGAATTCTCAATGCTGAAAAAACAGAAACTGTTGTTGTACAACTCTTGGGTGCATCATGCATTACTAACAGAGTCTTTTCTGCGGAGTATATATCAGAGGTCTGATCTCAATACACACAATATGCTTTAGTACCATGTCCTGCAAAGAGCAACAAATTCTTTTGATCTGTCTCAGTCAGAACTATTATTTTCAGTGAATACAAAACATGCATTCCAATTCAGGTGCATTAAACAATAAAAGCTCATCTCAGGCAATTCATGCTTTCAGGTATTTAATAATTCACCAATAAACATGACCTGTGCAATATAAACTCTAGTAACGTTAATATGTATAATAATGAACAGTTCTCAATTGGACACTTACCATTATAAACACTAACGTCAGCAGCCTAATGTGCTTTGGCTGTTCACTCACAGCATCAGCGCCACATCATCTTAATTCCTGTGCTCCTCATTCAAACACACTATTATTCCAGCACACAAACCTTCTTGAAGTTCCTCTCATCTTAACTGGACCATACGTGAGATGCATCCAAAGTCTGATTCTTTAGTGACTTTCCCTGGGTTTATTCTTCAGTTTCCAATGAATAGTCTCCAAACTCTCAGAACAAAGCTCTGATCTCTAGCAACACGTTGCAGGAGGATGGTGGACTTGAGAAGGGAAAGCAGAGTGGAGGTTTGGAGAGGAATGTGCTGTGTAACATGAGAAGAGGCTTAAAAAAAAAAAAAAAAAAACATGCTGAGGAGGATTTATTGTCCTGGGCTGGGCGCTTCTAGAATTTACGGCGTATTGCTAATGCACAAATGTTGTATGTGATCTTCATTTAATATTTATATATATAAAAAAATCCTCATTCAGATCTCATTAAATTTTCTATGATAATTAATTTCCATCAAAGTAATTACAGCTAGAGTTAATGTTGTTACAACATTTCTGTTGCAGTTTGGTGTTAGCCTCCACTGTCATTAAAAAAAAGAGAACAAAATGATGAAATGTTCCAAAACATTGTTTGAAGGAGATCTGATGTTAATAAATTATGATTTCACTGTACTAACAATAATTGTTCTTAACATGGGGAATTACAGGAAGAAATGTAGGCCTTTGGAAAACTGTTTCACTTTAATTGTACAAAGACATATTCATTATTTCACATTTTGTGTCAGGTCCTCAAAGATTATGTTTAGAAATTATTTATTGGACCTTGAGAACTGATTTTGGGATTATACTGTCCTCTTCTGGTTAGAATGGTGATTTACAGTATAAGGGAAGATTGTACACCAGACTAGTGCATGAGGCCACTAGTGTACACTTCACTTTTTACCCTATTGTCAAACATGGAATTTCATCTGTTTGGACTGGAGTAAAATGCCCCCTTGTTGAGGAACCTAATGGGGCCTCAATAAAAAACCAAAGACCTTAAGGATGGCAGAGTAGAAAGATGCAATATATGTTTTCTGATTGTGAGAGAATGGATGAAGTCCGAAGTTTGTGCAAGACTAAAACTAAAACCATAAAAAAAATATTTTTAATTACTTGTAAAAAGTTAACTGAAAAAACAAACACAAAAAAAAACGTATTTAGCATTTATCATTTTCATTTAGTTTAATTTGATGTACTAAAATAACTTAAAGGGTTAGTTCACCCCAAAAGGAAAATTCTGTCATTAATTACTCATCCTCATGTCGTTCCAAACCCATAAGACTTTAGTTCATCTTCAGAACACGAAGATCTTTTTGATGACAGAATACTGTCAGATTTCACAATCATGGCAACCAAAATGGTACACTTAACCGGTACTGGCCCGAGACTTTTACTGAAACTGAGCTGACACTGGGCCACAATCACAGCAACACTTAGCCGGTACTAGTCTTGTTTGCTAAATTAAAAAATATACTTGCACTTACTCACATTTTTTGTGTGTTCAGTACAACTTCTAAAATATGTGTATTGAAAACTCCTTCCAGTTTTTATATAACGTTTTGAATAATTTGTTTTTCCATAAAATGTTACCTTAAAATCATTAAGATGGCATCTTAAAAATATAAAATAAACATAAAAATATATTTTATATTGTCCTTGCCTACATGTACTTAGCATGTCAAAAGCATGTCAACTTTACAAAGATTAAGGGTTTGGCCCTTACACTGTTTTTTTCAATCAATTATGGATTTATTTTTTTAGCCAGCAAAATAGTAATATAGTAAAAGGCATGTTTTTGCTCACCCCCAAATAGGGGCAAATTTGTGGGGTACTATAAGCTGAAACTTGACCAGACCATAGACTTATAATACATCTTGTGAAAGCGGGTGTAATAGGTGCCCTTTAACCCAACCTGCTGGGTTTGTCCATATTTAACCCAACTTAGGTTGTTTTTAACCCAGCATTTTTTAGAGTGTAAGTGTACCCTAAAAGAGGGACAGAGAGAGAGAGGCAAAAAGGGGAACAGACAATGACATGTATGGTTAGTCTGATCTCAGAAATCTCAGACTGATAACAGACTGAATGGTAACTCTGATAAATGTAAACATTTGTAACCTTTGAATATACCTTTGGTAGAATTTGTTTCCTTTCGGGCCCGCTCTTTTCTTCCCCCATCTCTGTCTGAAGTGAGCTACAGCCATCTTTTGATGAACTTTTCAGTCTCTTCGTCTGATGCACTGGTAGTACTTGCATTTCTTCGCACTGATTTAAAAAAAAAGAAGAAGAAAAAATGATCAGTCGCAATACTAAAGACTGTTACCAATCCAGTTTCTTTCAACATCAACAAAAGACATCTTTACACTGCAAATTTGGAACAGAAGTTGCATCTGACATGGCATTTATGCTTATTTACAGACTATTGGCTATTTAATGCTGTTCATGTACATGTATTATTGCTCCTGATAATAGCGATCATTGCTGTTTATTAATAGAACACTCAAAAATATGAATTGTTGGATTTACTTAAAAAATAAGTGTCAAGTGGTTCCACACAACAATATTGAGTAATTTGTACAAAAAACTATTTAGTTGAATGAACAAAAGAAATTCAAATAAAACTGACAAAATTTCTTTGAGTAAATACAAATCATTTGAATGTCACTGTTACATAATATTTATATGTACAGTTTACTTAATGTTATGTTGATTACATAAGGTGAACACATTTTTTTTTTTTGAATAATCATTTAAATAAAAAGGATACAACACATCAGAATGCAGCCCCTCACCCCAAAATGCACTCAAAAAATAACTAATTGAACAAACTCAATTGAAATTTCATCCAATAAACATGCGTATGAGTGCACACAGCCTAAACACAGGCGACACACTTCTGCATAATGGTAACCACAAAATAAAAAAACATTACAGAAACTACTCTAAATATACAACATAACTGAACATTAAACACTAACATAAACTAACAACATCTTTCCCTTTACTGAAAAACACATAAAATAACACTTTAATCCCTAAATTTACTCTCCTAATGCAGTCCCTTGCAAAGCATGCTGGGAACTACAGATCCACTGCACAGTTAGTTATGTCAATAATAATGTGTGCGTTTCACACAGCAATGTTAAGTTGACTGAACAAACACAATACTCAATTTTAGTAGAAACAATGCAGTTAAATTACGTTCATATAGTTACATGAGTTTTTTAAGTAATGTGAACAAGGGTGGTTTGAGTGAAACTAACAACAGTGAAAGTTCATTTTTTTGAGTGAATGCTTCTGTGGTAGAGAAAAAGCATGTCATATTCTGGCTTCAGACAAAGCAATAAGAATAGTTTATGAATTTATTAAAAATTAAGACTTTACATTGGTTAGATTAGTAGCTGGTGTCCTGCAGAGTGTAGCCAGAGATTGTATATAATAGGGAGATAAGAGGGTCTGTATCGCTTACCATTGGAGAAAGTTTAATGGCTAACTTAATCATGTGCGGCACCTCTCAGCCTATCGTGTAATGACAGTGACATCAGTCGCAACATTCCCTAGTCTGCCTTCTCTTAAAAAAATACATTTTTATCAAGCTAAAATCTACATATAGTTCCCAACGAAAGTATTGTTTAGTGTAAAACAGGCTGAAGATTAGTGAAGAGGCTGTCGATTAATTAAGTCAAGTCAAGTCACCTTTATTTATATAGCGCTTTTTACAATGTAGATTGTGTCAAAGCAGATTTACATTGATAACTGGTACATTATTTTGGCTGCACAACAGCTCTTAAAGGATAGTGTCAATACAGGCAGATCAAAGCACTGTTGAATATCAAATGTCAAGTCAAATGTCAAGTGTCCCCAACTAAGCAAGCCAAAGGCGACAGCAGCAAGGAACTCAAACTCTAGCACTATGTCAGCCAACTCACAATTATAGCTTTATAAACATTACTTTGATATTATATGTGTAGAACGGTTTATTATAATGATATTATATGTTAGATTATCAAAGTTTTACTCACCATGGTAGCAAGTTTTTCTGGTCTTCTGCCAATTAGCAGCACAAAAAGTCTGCCAGTTGTCGTCAACTTATATAGCAGAAATAATGTAAAAAGTTCCCTTTAACCACTTTAAGCTTGTTTCATTATATCATTCATTTCCAAATGTAGTTAGTTAAGGAAAAAGAGAAAAGAGGGGGAAATAGGAATTAAAAAAAAAAAAAAAAAAAAAACCAATAAATATCATAATGCTGACAGGGAATTACGTTTAAGTGTAAGGGTCACTGCTACATGCAATTTACCACAATGTAAAAGGAGACCCACCCCCAGAATTCAATCTAATCTTGTCCGGGTCTGTGTGGCCGTATCTCACCCAAAATCAGACAAGCCCTTATGGTCTGTAATCAGGTTGAATGTGGTTAAATGTGTCATGTCTCAGTGCAAATCGGACCAAATCCGCACATGCAAAGCCTAGCCAAATCTGGGTCCACTTTTGGTGAGCCACAGCCAGAACACAGCTGACACTCAGCCGCAATTGACCCGATTGCGCTGGCTACTAGTAATATTTCAATGAAAATAACATTGGTGCAAACTGGGCTCACACTGATTTTTAAATAAAACATTTTGGACTAAAAACATCTTTAAGGGATGTGGCTTTCTGAAATGAGGAGGCAAACAACGACCTCAGTTTTTTATTTATTTTTTAATTTTTTATAAATCAAATGTAAATTCATATCCGTTACTTTTAATGTTGTCACATTTTCCTCGTTAAATGAACATTACATTATATCAAAAAAGAAACCAAATACAATTCTATTTTGTATTTTTACACAAACAATGTAATTAATGTTCTATTTATTAAAACCACGTCATCAAGTTAGTGTTTAAGCATTTTTACATTTATTCCAAAATAATAATAGTGGCAGTAACAATTTAACCCTCTATTTTATGCAATATGATATCAATGAGGAAAAAATTTTTTGGTATATTTCCTGCTTAAAATTGGTCACTATAGCACAATCAATAAACATTTTCATTAATTTTTAATTAATTTATTTTTTTAAAAAGTTCATTTAAAAGTCTAATTTTATTAAAACCAAACTAAAATAGACTATTTTGCCTGGAGGAAACACCATACCATAAAGAGTTATACAATATATTTTATTTGTGTATTGTTTTCAGATGCTCTTTTTAATAGTCAACTGCCTCCTCTCACGTGACTTCCCCCCATTCATTCTCTATTACCCCCCACAAAACCCAATACAGACTTTAGGGGCTCTGTTCACTCTCTATGAGCTCAAGGGAGGCACAAGAGACACGGACTCCCACTGTAACTTTACCTGCGGGTGTCGCTGTTGGACAATGTTACTTTAGAAAAACATGCGACTTGTACAGTTTTTATTGTCACATATTGTAATATTTGTGTCGTTTTATTTTTTTAATAAGGATTATTTTCTCATCCTAATTTTTTGAGGAGGCACTGCCTCCCTTGCCTCCTCGGAAGAGACTCCCCTGTTACGTACTCTATATGTATGCTCTGTATACATTTGTTTAAAAATTCCTACTGTTTCTGAGTGTTGAAAGGCACTATTCTTTGTAAAACTGCTTTGGAAAAATATGTTTAATAAAGTCACTATCTAAATTGAATTGAATTGAATTGAATATCATTAGTATTATTTACATTATACATTTTATGGCTGCTTTTCTTATTGTTTTGTTTGTTAACAGACATAACACAGGCAGAACCATTAACAGACACAAATTACCCTAATTAACTTAAAATCATTCCTAGTCTACCATATCCTTCATTTGTAATAACTTTAATAACATTAACATTATTACATCATATAATGTCAAATGCCCAGATCTTCAGTTAAAATACCTAGCAATATAATCACTAGTCTTCACTGCACAGTCATTATCAACCATAACATTTATTTAGATACTATGACATTTCATCCAAAGACAATGTGCGCTGAAGAGCACATGCAGAAATACATGTATGAGATACATAAGGCATGATGCTAGGGATGAGAGAAACATTAAATACAATACACAATCAAAACATTATCATGACCATAGTAGATACTTTTACTGTATATAAGCTAAAACCTTTACTTTGTCTTCAGTTTCTTTATTCAGATCCACAGTACAAGAGCTTGCCACTGTATTCCTGGACTAGAAAGACCTGTGCGCCCCTTTTTGGATAGAATGACATTTAATAAGTTCACATCAGGTGTCTTTTTTTTTTTTTTCTTTTTTTTTTTACATAGCACCGCTAGACATTCAAGACCTTCAGGTTCCAAAATTAAAATCCTTCTCTAGCAGGTGCATCTGCATTGACACATCAGCATCTTTCCTGGTTTCCAAAACCTCCCTAAGTGGGACACTAGTCCTACAGATGAGAACTCAGTGCAGTATAGATGGGAAGTCAGTACAAAAACCTCAATAACAGAATCGCACCAGAGCAATGACGAGGTATGTGAGGGTGATAATAGTCAGAGCAGAGAACAGGAGGAGGAGTCCAGTGAAAAGAACATTGTTTATGGGTAGCTTGATGATTTTCCCTTCGGTTGGGATCATGTTGGAAAGTGCAAGCATGTAGCCAAGGGACCAAGCTATACTGGTCTTATTTACCTATGAAACACAAAGAGAAAAATGAAGAGGTCCAATTTAAAGCACCATTTTGGATAGAGCTGATTTGCAGATATTTCACATTACAGTCATCCACTGAATCTTGAAGTGTATGTTCCTTAGAAATCAGGTGCTCAGAAATGCATTTGCTGTGAAAAGTTTAAATGAATATTTCATTTCAAATAAATATTTTCACAGCAAATATGCCACTTACAATGGATGCAAATGGGACCAGTTTTTGAAAAATTTTGTGGTAATCAACATCATGCCACAAGTTATACTGAAACAATAATCCTTTGATAGATTTTGTACAGTTGACTGGTACAAAAGTTTACTCTTTACCTTTGTTCAGAATTAAAGGGAAGAAATTCTGTTAGAAATTGTGAGTGGCCAGAAAATCTTATCCTAAACTGTAACCTTAAACCTTTCTCATGATAAACATAAAAAATGCAATAGAAATGCAATGTACCTCTTTCTGAAAATTGAGATTTTTCCAGTTGTCCGTGTTAAACTTGTAACCATCTGCAAGAATGGTATGCACATAATTTGCAGAGTAGCAGTAGGACTTCAGATGGATGTCACTGATGTTGTTGCTTTTTTTGAGCTAAAGGAGGGGGAGGGGGGCATTAAAAGGTAGGTTTATTGATTGTACACGTATATAATAAATGTAACACAAAGAACCACAACACCAATTCCTCCCAGTCTATTTTTTCCTGCTAGTCGTGATTATGCAGTTGGCTGGTACTCACACTTTTCCAGTCCTTTGAGCAGAACAGATTCATGTTCATGTTGAATGTCTCCATACTTTGGGAACCCTCTACTTTAAGAGCCCAAGCAGTCCAGTAGAACCCTGCATAAGCCTAGGACAGAAAAATAAGTTCTTTAATAGATATGAAAGAAATGGTTTACCAAAAAATGTGTGCAATATAGTGCAGGCTAGATGTCATAACATTTGGTCTCAATAACATGCAAGAAACATGCAAGTTATTAAGGTTCATCTACACCAGGGGTGTCAAACTCAGTTCCTGGAGGGCCACAGTCCAGCAGAGTTTGGCTCCAACCCTAATTTAACACGCCTGAATAAGCTAATCGAGGTCTTTAATGAATTCTCGCGTCTCGCCAGAAGATGGCGCTCGCAGCTGAATCATCCATCCAACCATTTTTCAAACTGTTGGTCCAATGTGGGTAAAGCATAATATCGTACAGGTATATGTATATATATTTTTAATTGATTGATCAGTAATTGTTTAATTAAGGTTTATACATATTAGTTTCCATGACAGAGTTCAAGATAAAATATTCCATTACTACTGGAGCTGCCAGTTTGCCAAGTTTCAAATCATTATTAAAAGGCAAGCACAAACTCTGTAAAAGCAGTAGCCCTTCCGGTGCACTCAGTGTCTGAATTCACTCACTCGTATTCATTCACCACTTAAAGTGGACTATATTAATGGAGTAATGTAGTTAATAGAGAAGATATAGGGGTGATTTCGATCACAGCTCTAGAAACTTCCATGCAGGTGTTATGAAGCTGGCTGGAGCTACACTCTGCAGGACAGGGGCCATCCAGGAGCGGAGTTGGAAACATATGACATGCAGGTTTAGAATGACATGAAATTAGGTAAATAATGACAGAATTTTCATTTTTGGGTAAACTGTCCCTTCTTAACTAAAGAGAAATGCCTACCATGAAGTCTCCACTGAGTGGTGGTTGATAAACTCCATCGAAGGAGCAGTTTTCAGCTCCCTGGCAGGATGTCAGGTCAAAGATACTCCTGACCAAGGCTTTGCACTGTTCAGGGTTACTCTGTCCAAAGAAAGTAATATTTCGCTTTGGGCTATACCTCGAAGGAACTTCCTTTTTTGTACATTCACTTCCAAAAATGTCCTCTGCAAGAAAGGAGATGTCATAGCCAGAAGGATAACAGGGGTGTGTCACACTAGTCCAGTTGGTGGATTGCTGAAAAGGAAAACAATTCAAAGAGTTTTAGACAACTGAAATGAATTATAAATAGTGTAAATCTGACAAGACCTCTGAGGTGGGACAGGCCAAAAACTTTATTCTAATGAGGGGTTACAGACATTTGTTTAATACTAGTCACTTTTAATGCTAGGATAATAGTTTATATGATGCATCAATAGATAATGGTTTATCCTGTAACTAATTAGTATGAAATTTCCTGGAAGATTTCACATAAGAGCAAATCAGGGAAACATAATGTAATTCATCCCTCTATTTCAACCCTACATTAAATGACTGAAGTATTGACGTGGCTCGTTTGGGGAAATGGTAAGCATAATCTATGGGTTTAATTGCATCGCACAGCATCAGCAATAATGGATTTTCTAAGAAAGGTTTTACACAATTTTGTGATCAATGTCTTAGTATAATTAATGGTGGTGCGAAGCAAGAAGACTTAAGGTATCCTAAATAAAACACATATTTTGGTTGAAGGACCATTCAGAAATTTACTTTAATGACATGAGCATACTGTACCTTTGAAAGTTTGGCCAAAACTCTTTTCTCAGCTTCATTTTTGCCGTAGCAGAGGAAACTGTGTGTGTAGATGTTATATTCATAGCCATAGAGCGAAACCTTAATGATATCTTCTCCTTTGGCATCATCAGAAGTAGCAAAGGCAATCTGGGTGGAGGCTCCGCCCAAGTCCAATGAACCAACTGTCTTAGCCCCATGAGGATGTACCCAGGAATTCCAAAGATTTTTCTATAAAACACACTAAAGTTTAAAATTGTAAAAGTTCAAATAAGCTCTGTTGTCCACTTCTGGTTTAGATTCAATATTGTGTCATAAGATGACTCCAATGGCTTGAACACCTCATACCTTTAAGATAACAGGACTCTGTTCTGAATTAAGACATATAACTGGGCTACAGTATGAGACCTTTTGAAAGGTTTAAATTTTCAAACATTTATGCTGTTTAAAAACATACATTTAGGATGAAACTGTAACCAAACAAATTCTGAGATGAAATAATTTAGTTCCAAAGACCAACATAAAAAAACTATTCCATGAACTGACCTCTAGGAAGTTCCCCATCAGGTAGTTGACTGTGATCCAACCATAAAGGCCTTCTTCCTGTCCAGAGATGATGGAAGCATTTTGGAAATTGAAAGGAAGAGAGCTAAGGTAGTTCTTCATGTCGTTCAAGATAGTGTTGGATGTCTCTTCATTTTTCATACTGTGTAAAAAAGATTTGGAAAAGATGCAGCCCACATGGTGTCAGTGTATATATATATATATATATATATATATATATATATATATATATATATATATATATATATATATATATATATATATATATATATATATATATATATTAAATACAGTATATAAATTCACTGGACAAAAGGTTCTTTATAGAGGAAAAAGTTTCTTTAGATTATAAAAATATTCTTCACATTGGTTGAACCACACAAATGGTTCTTCTATGTCATCACTTCAAAAACCTTTTTTTTTTACCATATTATTTTTGCATTGTCATAACATAAACACTCTGGTTTGTAGCACAAATAGTTTTACTGCACTTTGTTATTCTTCTAGTTATTAAAATATATAGCGACTAATGAATCAGAAGAAATAAAGTGGATAATATTTTTATTATATTTTACACTGTATGATCATCTGAGCTTTTGGTATAATCGCAAAAGGCTCTACTGATACATAAATAGGCTGTTTTGCGATGAATAGGTAAGAACGTAAACAGAAAATATTATTAAAAAGATGAATGGACTTTGTTAATATCATTCTTACTGTAGGAGCCTCATCCCTGCTGTTGCCCCAAGGAAGACTGGGGTGGAGTTATGCTGATGGGAGGGAATGGCCTTGGACATCACTGTCATGCAAAGTTTTAAACTTTGCCATGTGTTTTTGTCCTGTTCCTCGTCTACACCGAAATCTGAAATTCCTGGGCCTTGAAAAGACACATTACATTGTATAAGTTCTATATGTATATTTTTAAGTTACATTATTATTCTATCACTTCCTACTATTGCTCAGTAAAAAGAGTAAAGAATTCTACTCACAAACCAAATATTAATAATGATAAAATATTTCATCCATTAATCTATAGTTCTTAATAGTAAAAACTAATTTTTTAATCCATAAAAGTGTACATTTTTAATGTTGACTAAAAGAGGTGCTTTCAGAAAAAGTTGACTATCAACTTCATAGGTCACTCTATATGTATATTTGTGCAACCCCGTTACCAAAAATTTTAATTATTACTTTTAGAAATCGACATAATGTGATTAAATGATTAACTTTATTTAAACAGACAAAAAATTACAGTGTTTATAAATATATTTGGTTGCACTTCTACTTTAGACATTCTACTAACTACCTACAAGTAACTATGAAATTTCATGTCAACTAACTCTCATTAGAGTTTTAGTAGACTGTAGTAGACTGTTAGGTGTTAGGGTTCAGGTTAGTAGAATAAGCTGACGTAGTTGCAAAGTTATATAGTCAGTTGAATGTCTGTTGGGGGAGCATCACAATAAAGTGTTAGCAGATATTAAGCAGACAGACGACTGGTAGTTGAAATGTAGTTGCAATGTTACTTGTCTAATGTCTAAGGCAGACCATCAAAATAAAGTGTTAATATATATTTAAATGTGTACGAATTTGGTAACAGGGTTGCCAGTAACATGGCTGTATGTTTAACCTAAACGAGCAGTCACTTGAGAGTAGAGTAGAGTTTAGCTAGTATGTTGTTACTGAGGAACTTGTATTTCCAATCAATCAATCAATCAATCAATCAATCAATCAATCAATCAATTTTTTGGATAAAATTTTAAAATTTTACAATTTTACAATTTTACAACTTGATTTAATCCTTACTACAACGGGATTGAACGTGTGATTTTGAATAATCTAGTCAGCACTTATTTGTTTAAAAATTGAGAAAATGGAATGAGATTATTTACATGTCATAGGTCCAAATGATTTTACAGTTCTCAAAACTTTGAAGAATGTTGCATTTTTTTGTAATAGAAGGAAAATCGTATGGTAACAGGGTTGCACACAAAATTTTACCAAAATGTAAGACATTTCACATTATGTTTTTGGTTATTAAAATTAGTTTCATAAAAAAAAAAAAAAAAAAAAAAATGATGATGAGAAGTTTAACACCATGCCAAGTTTAATTTCAGAATGATAAAAAATGTGGGATTTGTCATCCAATGTATACAGTATTCATGGAAATTGCCACCAATATTTCTGAGCTTTTTGTCACTATATAAAGAATAAGCCTCTTTATGTACACCATCAAAGGTTTTATGTAAGCTGATTTGTACCTTTAACCTGACACTTTTTTGTCTGGCTTACAACCCCAGTGTTGTTTTCTTTCTCAGCAGGCCATTCATAGAGATACACGGTAGTTCTGGATGAGCCTGCATCCAAAACAATACCGTACTAGAAAAGGAGAGAATGACAGAAGTGAAGGACGACATTATTACTATAACCATGTTGAAACCAAATTCTAAAGATCTTGCAAAGCCATAAAGAGCTTATTCATTTGCACTGTTCGCAAAATAAACTGATGAATAGCAATTTGCCATGGTCTAAATCATGACTGAGTGAAGCACTCAAGAACAGACATGTCTAATTGCCTCCAGCTCTTTTGAAAGAAACTAAACAAAAGCACATTCTTCCACTGGGAAAATATTCAAGGATTCACTTTATGAGTCATCAAAAGATCATGTATCTCAAGATTAAGGATGCAGCATTGTATGGAATTAAATAACTCCATGAATGGTGATTATCCATGAAAGTTGTTTTGTGTTTAGGAAAATGGGTTTCCGTTCTGTGTTACAAAAACAGAATTTGTTTTCACTAAAAGTAACAGGAAACTCATATGTCATGTCTATAATATTCTTTCACCACATTTACCTGCTATTCATCTGTAAATGAATAGTGGCCCATATTGTGATAACATATGTGGAATGTTTGTTTTTCAACACATCATAGAAATATTACATAAGCAGAAAATATAAACACTACACTTTCCTGTATAATTAGAAGGAAAATCAGTATGATTAAATAATATAAATTAATAATTTAAGGAAAATTCATTCTTGAGCACATGCTTTTATGTCCCATAATTTTACACACTCTGAAAGGTACCTAATTTATAGGTATGTTTAATACAGAGATCTTTAACCCTGCTCCTGCGGACCCACTGTCCTGTAGACTTTTGATGTTGGAATCTTGTTCCAAGACATTATATTCGGAGCTGTTCACGTCCTTGAACTGGGAATTATGTGTTTCTATGGCACCACTATCAACGCCTAAATGAATCTACAGCAGTCAGGTGGAATAGTGGTCACGTGGTACTCCTGGGAACTTTCAGAAAACTCCCATCTTACAAGCTGTAATTACGAACTCTATAGGACGTGAACGCTTTTTACAAGCTAGAATCTCGAAACTACAGGAATTACAAGGTGGCGTGAACGCACCTTGTATCTCAAAGCCTAATCAAACTCACCTTATATAGCTAATCAAGCTCTTCAGAGTTACTAGAAAATCACAAGTTGAAGCAGGTAGGATATAAACTTTGCAGGACAGTGGGTCTCCAGGAGCAAGGTTGACCTCTGGTTTAATAGGGTGTTTGTATCATGCATGCTCAAATTTGATAATTTTACCTTGAGTCCACGGGATACATAAGTCTTCTTATGAGTTTGTACAACTGCTATAGAAATGATCACCGCTATGCTGGCCAGCATAAAGGCGGCGGCCAAAGCTACTGCCACTTTTGCCATCCTCACCTACAGACAAAAAATCATGAACAAATCAAATTCCCAACTTACTGCAAAGTTTCCCATCAAACTAATAGCTGAACACTCTTAATATTCTTCACAACATTAATATGTGTCTAAGACGTGAGCAATTGTCTTAATTACTCAAGTATTGTCTAGTCACTCGGCAGGAACTACTGGTGATTTGGACCATTATTTTACAGTTAAAAACATTATTTTCATGATTTGTTATCAGAAAATTTTTCTTTTTTGTGGTTCATATAACATAATATTTTGAGTTTCTGTTGCCTTCATTGTATTAACTCATTTTTTTATTTCAATGAACTCAAAATTTTAAGGCAACCAGGTAACTTACTTTTTTAAGTTAAACCAACAATTCTTTTTTACAGTTAATGTAGTACTACAAATTTGTCCTGCTTTAATTCATGCATAGTTACCTATTAATGATGAACCATTATTCTAAAGTGTTACCAGTTTCTTTTTTTATCCAAAGAATCATGTTTCCAACACAAGCATAAATAGCTGATTGTAAAAGGTTAAAATGTGCAGTTGCAACTTTGAGGTGAGCTTTAAATTTAAGGTGCAATGTAACCTTCAAGTTGATTCATATTAAATGTAATATTTGATTTTAATGTTAATTTAGATGTTACAAAATGAAGCATTTTTTATTTTTATTTTTTTTATTTTAATTGACAACATAATGTGTTTTTGATAGGAACAGGGTTATTTGCTGAGCCTAATAACCATTAAAAACTTTACTTTTTTAAATGAGGTCACTCTTAACATTTGCTTGAAACAGACAAATACACTTTTTCTATGTTGTAAGATTTAGGAAAGTTTTTCACATTCTGTTAAGCCCACAGGCACTCTGTCAATTGCTGTTTTGTTATCTCCTTTAAAAATGACCTAGAGCACACCCAGTTTTGTACCTTACTCATCCAGATATAAATACATCATCCTGGAGACTTTTACCATAACCATATTATGGTTTCAGTTTCTAATTTAATCAAAGAAAGTGGTTAGCGGTTTGAACTTACAGACTGATGCATACAGTATCTTTAAAAATAAAGATAAAAAATAATAATAATAATAATAACAGCACAGAAGCTGGATAAGAATGACAACCAAAGCACCTTACCATGCCATTGCTATTTAAATTATATATTATTGTAATATGGTCTATTATAATATTATTTATTATTTAATTTATTAATTATTTAATTGCTCTTTTTTTTTAGAGATATTGCAGATTGCATAGACACAAATCAATTAATCTGAACCCACATTTGTTACATGATCTGATATCACATGATCTGATAAGATAGCAAATATCAAATATCAAATACAAAATACATTCATGCGTGTAACAATCATGGCATTAAAATAGTAACAAAAAAGGTTTATTTGCTTACCCCTCTGCGTGAGGCTGCAGTGAGGTGGTCAGAGGACTGGGACTCCTTATTGATCATTCTGTCCAGACGTGCAAGACTGTGAATTTGTAACTGTTTTTTGATGTGTGTGAGAGTGTGTGTGCATATGTTTGTGTGTGAAAAAGCGTGCTGAAGAGACTGAATGGGAGGGGTTTGGCTGGCACTCCCAATGCAGGACCTTTCTTTTAAAGTTCATTAAAAACTCCACCCATTCTGAGGGATGGTACATGAGCAAAAGACCATGCTGAAGAGACAACATGGGAGGGTCTTGGTTGTCACCCCCAATAAGCAGGTTCTTTCTATTAAAGTTAATTGGAAACTCCACCTATTCAGATGTTAATAAGCAAAAAGCCATTGTCATTTCTGAAAATAATCAAACAATATTTCTAGGTCAAATTTAGCTATTTATGTACTATGTTTGTTTTTTAAATCTTTTTTCACAATTCAATAAATAACTGTTATGAAAAATATAGAATTAATTGTATCAGATATTCTTTTGAATATAGCAGTGCATTGTAAAGAAAAAAAATATTATCAAACAATATTTCATTCAATAATGTTAAAGTACAAAATAATGACTAGATTAGTGGGAAATAAAATCAACATAAAGACAGTTTGCAAGAGTACTGGCATTTGAGCAGTAAAATACTTTCATAATTCTCTTTTGGCCCACTGCACATTAGGTGTTTTTAAAAGCATGTAATATCATTTGAAAAAACCCTTTTTAATGGGTTATTTTGTTTGCTTGGTCAGCTGGTTGTTTATGTCTGATCCTAATGGGGCACTTTACAGCAACCTGAGAATGAACGAAAGAGCTCTGTGGTGATCAGCGCTCAAGGAGATCCCTTTATTGGAAAGTCACAGACCGCATGAGAGACATACTGACACTGACATTACATTAACTCTCTGCTAGAACAGGATTCATTTTCAAAACAGAGCCATATTTGCAGTGTGGTTTAGGGTGAGGTATGAATCCTTCAAGGAAAAAAAGAAACTTCTCAGCATGGAATCCTCATTGACTTTTTAATGCAAACTCCTGGGAAAAATCAGCAAAAGATTAACAGTTCTAAAGGCAGTTCAGCCAACTAATCCTGCTTAATGACTCATACCAGAATGTTGCATTTTGGATGCTTCTTCCCAGTACGAGAAGGGTTCAGGGTATGCCAGGGTTCCACCCATAGACTTTCTCGGTCTGCCGACTTTACATTTACATTTGCACATCGTACCGATGTACCAAAGTGCCAGTGCATTTTTCCCGTACAGACGGTAACAGTGTGAAAATGATCCCTGTCCACAAGGATCCAAGAAAACGACTAAAAATGCTGTATATTGCATGCCAGGCCAGTAGTTGGCGATGCTACAATACGCGCCTATAGACTGAACACGTAATACATACAGTGCTCAGCGTAAATGAGTATTACCCCCTTTGAAAAGTAACATTTTAACCAATATCTCATTGAACACAAAAACTATTTCCAAAATGTTGACAAGACTAAGTTTAATATAACATTTGTTTAACTTATAACATGAAAGTAAAGTAATTTTTCAGTTTTACTCAAATTAGGGTGATGCAAAAAGGAGTACACCCCACAACAAAAACTACAACATCTAGTACTTTGTATGGCCTCCATGATTTTTAATAACAACACCAAGTCTTCTAGGCATGGAATGAACAAGTTGGTGACATTTTGTAACAAATATCTTTTTCCATTCTTCAAGAAGGATATCTTTTAGAGACTGGATGCTGGATGGAGAGTGATGCTCAACTTGTCTTCAGAACTTGAATTCAGATCAGGAGCCACTGAATCACTTTCACCCTGTTCTTCTTCAGAAATCCAACAGTGGCCTTAGATGTGCGTTTAGGATCATTGTCATGTTGGAAAAGTGCACAACGACCAAGGCACGGAGTGATGGTAGCATCTTCTCTTTCAGTATAGAGCAGTACATCTGTGAATTCATGATGCCATCAATGAAATGCAGCTCCCGACACCAGCAGCACTGATGCAGCCCCACATAAGGACACTGACACCACCATGTTTCACTGTAGGCACCATGTATTTTTCTTTGCATTCCTCACCTTTGCAATGCCATACAGTTTTGAAGCCATCAGTTCCAAAAACGGTTATCTTGGTCTCATCACTTCAGAGTGTAGAGTCCCCATAGTCTACATCTTTGTCAGCATGGGCCCTGGCAAACTCTAGATGGGCTTTTTTGTGCCTGGGCTTTAGGAGAGGCTTCTTTCGTGGACGGCACCCATGCATGCCATTCCTCTGCAGTGTACACTGTATTGTGTCAAGGGAAATAGACACCTCAGTTTGGCTTTCTACCTCTTTAGATAACTGCAGTGAACTTGCATGCCAATTTTCTTCAACCCGACGCTCCTGTTGAGGTGTTAACTTCCTGAGACGACCTGGACATCTCTGTGAGATGGTTGCAGTTCCATATTTTTTTTTATTTTTGTACCTTTTTTGCTACAGTATTCTCACTGATAAGTAAAGCTTTGCTGATCTTCTTGTAGCCTTCACCTTTCTGGTGTAAAGAAATGATTTTCTTTCTCAGGTTTTGTGACATTTCTCTTCCATGTTGTGCCATTGCTGACAGCATGAAATGGGAAGGGGTTTTAACACCCTTTTATAGTAAACTGTCTGCTGGACACCAGTGTAATGAATAATAAGACTCACCTGTGGTTGAATTCTTGTTAAATTACACATTTGTAGTCTTAAATTTAGCTTTGCTCCAGAGACTTTCAGTGGGGTGTACTTATTTTTGCATCACCCTAATTTGAGTAAACCTAACAATTTTGTTCTCTAAGTTATATTAACCTTACTTTCATGTAATAAGTTAAACATATGTTATATAAAACTTAGTCTTGTCAACATTTTGGAAATTGTTTTTGTGTTCATTGAGGTATTGTTTAAAATGTTACTTTTCAAAGGGGGTGTACTCATTGACGCTGAACACTGCGCATGACATCACCGTTTTCACAAATTCAGGTTTTGTGTAGTTTACGAGACAATACTTTTGAGACTATAATGGTATAGTTTTCAACTTCTACTTTGAATCCCTTTTTTATTTTTTTAAAGTTTGTATTTTAGTTTTTAGTTGAAAATGGTGCTGTGTAAACGGCCCCTATATGGAAATACCATGCTTGGTGGCCATCTGCGGAAAATTGTATTAACAAGCTTTTGAACAAACTTTGTATTAACAAACTTTGTATATATATATTTTTTAACCGCAGTTAAATTCATTTCTTTGAATTTCATTTCACTTTAATTCCAGCTCCATTCAAATTTGAATTGTGTCACAGTTGGTTGAGGAAGAGTAGTTGAGGCAGGATTAAAAGTGTCACACAATTAACTCCCATCAGAGGTATCTCATGTTTGTGTGTGTGGTGCAAAAAATCACAGGGAAAGCATAGGAGTAGACAAAGTGTAAGTGGACATGTCAATATTTTGGTTACTAACGTAACCTAGGTTCCCTGAGATAACAGGAACAGGCATTGCATTATAGTTTTGCTAATGCTATGGGGAAACTGCACAGACAAATGGCATTTCATCTCGGCAAAATGGGCAGGGCTGATTGTTTATATAAGTCAGCGCTGGATACCCTATCGTCAGAATCTTTCGACTGAGGAGCGGCAAGCATCAACCCATGCGTGAGCATAGCAGCACAGCCAGCTATGCAATGCTCGTTCCTGACACACAGAGCATGCAGGATTCATATTTAAACATTCTTTTTGCGGTTTAATATTCACAGACACTAGTCTATATCACAATTAGAATTAAGAACTTAAGAATAAAAATCTTACCATTCACAATCCTCGGCTTGATCAAGACTTTGATTGATCAAGAAAAGGAAAATCCTTTTAGAATTATTCCTCACCGCATCTCAATATTATGTAAAGTACATAAATCTGACTAAGCTTGATACATTTTTTTGAGCTGATGTGGGTGTTGAATCTGTTGCATGGATTGCCTCAGAATTTGCGTTTGAATGACTTAAATCCTGATATTTCAACATTTCTTCAGAAGTATGTCTCATGTTTGTGTGATAAGTATTCTCTAAGTTACAGTTAATTTTCTGAGGAGTATCAGGACTTCATTCAGAGAGAGACAACAGATTGCGCATCATGTTAGTTTTCTTTATTTTGCAAAAAGCACAACATTTTGAATCGGGGTGAAGAGCACAGGGGAATCCTCTCGCTGGTAAGTGGAAAATGTGAGGAGCGGGATCTCTCACTTTAAAGAAAGCGATTAGTAAACGCAGTGAGGTGAGACTCATGCTCTCGCAGTGAGAGCAGCTGGTCTCGGTGAGTGCAGTCTTGGCATGGGTGCGGCCCAGGCAAGTGATGCACTCAGTGTGCTCATCTGATGGAAGCAGGGGAGCCCTGAATAACCCACACTCGTCTCATGACATTTTGCAACAAATGTATCTGAATTTACTCGTTTTTGAATTAAATTTGCTCTTATTAGGTCGCCGGATGGCTGTAAGGGAGAGGCAACCAGTCAGCTGCAGCTGCTTGAAGTGTCATTAATCCTTTGCTGAGGCTTGTTCTCACGGCGGGCAGGAAGATTTCTTTTCTCTGTCTTTTTTGGAGGTGCAAGTGCACAGACGTGATCCAATCTGGGTTAAGTATTTGGAGAAACAAAGTTTCCCCACTGCAAGTACAGGCACTGTGAAACAGCCTTTAAGCATAACAAAACACCAAGGCTCCATCGACTGTGCTTTAGTTAAAATTGCTGAACTTTTGTCACTGTAATATTACTTTGGTCAAAATAGTGGATGCTGAACATGTGAGATGGCAGAACATTGCTATGGTCACTTTGTCAATCATCACAGTTTCGGGAGTAAGTCTTGTTCCACACATACAGTACTGTGCACAAGTCTTAGGCACGTCCGTATTTTCACCCCCCAAAAAAGGTTTTAAGCCAGTTATTTATATCTTTTGCTGTAGTGTGTCAATAGGAAATATCCGTTCACATTTCCAAACATTCATTTTGCCATTAATTGTAATAATCCAGTGAGATTTTTGAATACACAATAAGATTGATAACAGCCGGTGCTCCACATGGAGATCAGAACTCACCATCATCAAAAATCTGTCTGTGATTACATCTAGAAACATATGAAACTGAGACAAACCAAATCCAGAAGATCTGTGGCCATGTCTCCAAGAGATTTTAAGAAACCTGCCTCCAAAGCTAACTGAAAAATGATGCCCAAGTGTACCTGGACAAGAGCTGTCTTAAATGCATAGGGTGGTCACACCAAATATTGATTTGATTTAGTTAATATAAGTTAATTGATAAATAAAATCTATTTATAACAATATTTTTTAAAAACATCCTCACTTTACAGCATTTTTACGCAAGTGCCTAAAACTCTTCACAGTACTGTATCTTTGCAGGCAGGATTCTTCAAGCATCTTAGAGACACGGCCACAGTTCTCCTGGATTTAGTTTCTTCATGTAATCACAGATGGATTTGATGATGGTGAGATCAGATCACTGTGTGGAGCACCGGCTGTTGTCAGACTCCTTGTGTATTCAAAAATCTCACTGGATTATTACAATTAATGGCAAAATGAATGTTTGGAAATGTGAACGGATATTTCCTATTGACACACTACAGCAAAAGATATAAATAACTGGCTTAAAACCTTTTTGGGGGGGTGAAAGTACTGACGTTCCTGAGACTTTTGCACAGTACTGTACATGGAATGATAATTTAGGGGACTCACTCTCGCATTTAAATTCAGTTGTCACTCCAGAAACTTTACTGTGTGTACGTGGCCAATGAGAAGCAAACTAAAAGTTCATTAAAAGGAAACTAAAACAACAACTGAATATTACAAAATGCAATTTGTTTTTTTTTTTTTTTTTTTTTTTTGTTAATATTAAATTTAATTCAAATTCAAAAACTGAATTGGAATTTTAAAGGGTTTTTCAATTAAATTCTGAATCAATTTCTCAAAAACTTTGTACTACCAACAGTGCAAAGCTTGTAATAAGTTCATTGCAGTTTTTTGAAGTTTTCTTACTGTTTAAGAAAACATTTATATTCTGAAAACTCCAAACTGAAATTTGATACTGTATTGTTAAGTTAAATGAATCAAAGTTAAAGCAAAAAATCATCTTGGACCAGCATGGAACTTCAACCTGAATCTGGAAGCTGGTTGGAAAAACATTGAATCGTTTATTTAGACACCATTGATTAGAGCTGTCAAAATATTGTATCGATTGACATGATATAAGCAGGTTGTGGTCATAAAAATGTCGGCAGCATAAACTTCCAGCATATAAATCAGACAATGTCTTTAAGCTCACTATAATTATATCATATCATTAACTCTGTGCAAGTTGTTTGCTGCCCAATTCACTTCATGTTACCTCTGTAAATCTTTAAAAAAAATATACATTTACTATTATTACTATTACTTGAACATAAAATATTTTGAATTATCTCTATTGAGGTTCATCTGTCCTCCACTGCAGTTCTAAGAAAAGCTGGGCATCCTCGCCACCCTGACGCCTCACACATCTAGCCAGAGCTGCTTTAGCCTGAGAAGATGAATCATACCTTAACACTGACTGGAGATGAAGAGAGTCAAACTGAATTAGATTGTTCTTTTCGTGATAGGATGTGCTGAATACATGTATTTTTAGCTGCTGTAAGTGTGATTTGACACTCCATTAGCCAGAAGAAGCCGGAAAGTCAGTTCTTCGCAATTGGATTAGGATAGAGAAGGGAGGGAAAACAGGCATATTAAAGCCTTTCTCACTATGCTATAACATGGTTTGCAGTCCTTGGGTTCATTGCCACGCACACAGGCCTTGCATCTATAAATACCCTTGCTTGTCAATGGTGTTTAATATCAATAACGTGATCCACTGTGTTGATGGCATGGTTTCCTGCAATTTATTGTGTTGCTGTTTGTATGAGTGAATTTATGACATAAAGATCCAGTTCACCTCTTTTCCAATTTTTTGTTTTTCCATATTTTGGTTTTTGTGGCAATCTTTTTTGCAATCTTTCAAATTCATGTTCAGTGTAAAACTCTCCATGTGTGTGTACAGTCTTCTTTACAAATGTTTATAAAACAGTAAAGGACAATTCCTGTCCTTGATTCTGATTGGTCAATAGCTGTGTTTTATTCACAATAAAACATGGCTATGACCGCTTCACCTAACGGTTCTGTGTATCACAACACAACACCCTTAGCAACCACTCTTAGCAATGTAAACTGTTCTCAATTGATATTGATTCATTGAAGCTTACTGTATTATGTAGAAGAGTATTGTGAGAAAGAGATTGAGTGAGTGAGTTTATTACCTGCATTCAGCATTTTCCTTCAGGTCACTCCTATGTTCATAATAAAAAATCTGTTTAAATGTCCGATGTATTATCTTGTCCTTTTAACATTTAAGGGGTTTTCCCGTGACTGACAGTCACTAGTCAAAGCATTTGCTGCCATCTAATGGCGTAATAATGTAACTTCTGTTGCTGTTCATGGTCAGGAACTATTTTTTTCTTGCGGAAGGAAGGCTTTTAGTAAGAGTTTACTTCATGAAAGTTGCATTGTTACATATTTTTGGCTTTAATATTTGTATTGTGTGGTAACGTTTTATAAAAGCAATAAGATATTCAAGGCTAGTGCTGTATCATAAATAAGTCAAGGCTGAAGGGCGTTGTTAGGCATGACGTGAAGCGGAGTCCTAACACATCCTGACTTATTCACGATAAAGCACAGCCTCTCGTACCTTATTGCTTACTTATTGAGTGTGATGGTAGACAGAAGAAAGGTGTTACTTTTATTCTGTCATGACAACTCTTAGAGAGATTGGTATGGTAATAGAGATTGGCATGGTAATGCATATGGCAATGTTAATGTATTTGGTCTTGGCGGAAGAGATCTGGCACGCTGCTATCGAGACTTGCTACTGCCAACACATTCACAGAAATTTCTGTGATCATGCTGTTGCACATGTAACATACATTAATTAACCACCATAACAGATCTAGGTGGAGCTGTGGAAGGTGGAAGGTTTCTGAAAGCGTGCTGCAGACTGCTAACAGCAACACTACTGGTATTCGTTTGAATGTTAAGCCGCAGCTCATTGGCCGCTGATGCAACAACAACCAATCAGCTGTGCTATGCAGATAATTATGTGATCACTACCAAATGAGTTAAAGACCAGCCTACGCCATCTAGAGTTTCATGCCAGTACTAGGTAATTGAATTAATATATCGTACAACCACTGAATAATATAATATCATTTGATTCAATTCACTTCTCAGTGAAACTCAATGCCGGCTTATCACATTATCATCCATCATTAGATGGGGTGTCCTTGCAAAGTTTAAGTGTGAAGATATATGAACGATTAACTCATTCATCATAATATCCCTTAAGTTTTGACAGTTGAGGTGTTAAGAAGACTGCAAAATAACATTTATTCCCTAATAAACTTCGGTCATTTGAATCAATTAAGTGGTGAATAGCAATAATCAAGAATAAATGACCACAAATAAGATCTACACAAAGATTATTCTCAATTAATTATTAATAAACATTAATGCTTCCAGCTTATGTATTCTTATGTGTATAAGATATTGTGTTTTGTTTATACATCTGTATCACTTATGCTATCGGATGCTTTCAGAACACGTTAACGCTTCCATTAGGCATATAAAGTAGAGGTTGGGATGTGTGAGATACTTCTATAAGCAATTAGTAGACCAAGTGCTCTTTGGATTTACAGCTGACAGACACTGTCCGCAGAGAGAAATATTGTCCTTTTTACATCCAAAGCAGTTAATCAAATAGCACAGATTCAGGAAGGGGGAACAATATTGACGTAACTGTACACAAATCATTCCTCATATATGGCTAAAGAGTTATCATGTCATATGCATGGTGTACATCTTCATTACCCAGAGTGCATTTCCTCAAACTCTTTAACAATTAAGGACAGAAGGAATCTAAGTCTGCTGGGACATTGCATATTTGCTAAAGGAGTTTATGTGCCAGACAATATCCTGTCATATTCTAGAGCTATAATGTGAGGGGACCAGACACTTAAAAAACACGCTAATGGAACATTATAAGACTGTTGTGATATTACATATTTACGCTAAACTTTCAGACAGCATGTATATGAAGGGGTGAACAACAGAATGAATGTGTTTGATGCCCTTTGCACAGATTTCCCATCTGTTAATTGTTCCTTCTGTGTCCATACTTCAAGTGTGACATCACAATTGGACACTTGTCCTTTTTTTTTTTAGCTTTTGAGATGAATAGTATTTCTGGAGACCCTAAAAGTCAAAATGTAGATTTCAATATGCCATTTGCACAATTGAACATTTGTGTGTAGTGTGTGTGATTCGCTATAATCAACTGCCAGGGAGCCTGTCTGGCCACTCAACATTGGAAAGTGTTGCATGCAACTATCATTAAGCTAATTTGGTGTGTTAAATGGAAAATAATAATAATTCAGTGAGCAATTCATCATGTCTCTGTGTAACATGTGAAATATATCATGTATTGTCCTCCAATCTGATAAATGTAAAGTATAGTACACCCAAAATAGAATTTTGCCATCATTTACGTACTTTCATGTTGTTCCGAACCCGCAAAACACTGAGACATTTTTTTCAAATTATATCTTCGTGTTCCACAGAAGACAGAAAATCAAACAGGTTTATAAGGAAGACATACTGTACATGTGAGGGGAATCTGGAGGCTTGTTGTTTGAATTGTTTAAATATTTTATTTTTACATTTTTATTTTGGGTGAAATATCCCAGTAATGCAGATCATCAGAAGTGTTTAGAAGAATTTGAATGGTTAATGAAAGAAAATCAGCAAATATCAATGCAAATAAATCATTAAACATGATAGATATCAATAGATTAGTGTGAGAAAAAAAAGCCAGACTAGCAGACTAAACTCATTAGTGTTGCATCACGTCTGTACATCCTCTAATATAATTGTAGCTTGTGTGGTCTGGTCCATTAATAAAAGTGTAGCTGTTAAGTGTGCAATGAGATACTTGTGCATTAGCACATAATATCATAACTATTGTGATTTCTTCCCATTAGAACATTCCTCTGTATTCTTGTATTGTTTGTCAGTTGTTAGACAGCTCAAACTTAAATGCATGCATGAATGGTAAGATATGTATTATAGCAGTGGTTCTAACAATATGGAAATAAAATCCATATAACCAAACCACATAATTGTTCACAATTAGGATAGCAAAATAAATAGGCTTATCATTAAATGGTTGGATGTTAAATGGCAGAAACTGCTTCCCATATCTTATCAGAGGTCGTGCATTCAATCAAACGCTACAGTATTTTTCAGCTTAGGCTCGCTGGGAAAATATGCCTCTATGCAAAACTCGAAGAATGTACCTATAGGGTGAATTCAGGTAAAGTGGGCCACTTTTTTGTTAAACGTGTAATTTAGATACCCACATGTTTTTTTTATTTTTATTTTTTTTTTTTACTTTTGTTAACTTTAAGGTCCAGATATAATATTTTCATTTGAAATCAGTTCATTTAATGTGTTATTTGCAAGTTATAAAATGGTTAGTTCCTGTCCTTGATTCTGATTGGTCAAATGTGTTTTATTCACGATAAAACACGGCTATGACCACTTCACCCAAAGGTTCTGTGTATCACTACACATAACCCTTAGCAACCACTCTAACTACTTTGTTCTCAGTTGATATTGTTCATTGAAGCTTACTGTATTATGTAGAAGAGTATTGTGAGAAAAAGATGTCAATGTATCAATGTTCATAATAAAACATCTGTTTAAATGTCCAACGTATTATCCTGTCCTTTTAACAGTTAAGGGTTTTTCCCGTGACTGACAGCACTACTCAGAGCATTTGTCAGTTGCGTCTTGTTTCTGTGTTCACAACATTCAGTCTTTTCAATGTAAGTCTTTGCTACTGACTGACACACTCATACTCTTTGCTGCTATCTAATGGCTTAATATTGAAACTTCTGTTGCTGTTCACAGTAAGCGACAATCTTTTTCTGGTGGAAGGAATGCTTTAGTGAAAGTTTAAAGGTCCCGTTCTTCGTGATCCCATGTTTCAAACTTTAGTTAGTGTGTAATGTTGTTGTTAGAGTATAAATAAAATCTGTAAAATTTTAAAGCTCAAAGTTCAATGCCAAGCGAGATATTTTATTTAACAGAAGTCGCCTACATCGAACGGCCAGTTTGGACTACATCCCTCTACTTCCTTCTTTAATGACGTCACTAAAACAGTTTTTTGACTAACCACTGCCCACAGGAGAAGAGCAAGAGTTGCGTTTGTAGAGTGTGTTTGTTGCCATATCGTCGAAACGAAACATCCCGCAGTCCAATCATCTTTGTTTGGCCTTCCCAGGGACGCTTTACTTACAGATCAATGGTTACAACTCGGTTTAACTCGGTTCCCGAAAATTTTAATTGTGGTATCCTTACTGCAATAGTTAATGTTGGACTGCGGTGCACATAATGGCCACAAGAGGGGACTATGTTTATGTATATGGCTGTTTTCCGTATGAGGTACTCTTCTGAGTGAGTGCTAATGTTGTACATTTTTTGTCGCTGCTTGTGGAGATTAAAGAGTTCAGTCTCTCGGGAATTATTGTCTTTTGTGTTCATTCGGCACAACACCACAATAATCCACATGTAAAACTATGTGCAGCACACGTTATGGTAAGAGGCGTGACCTGCTGTCGAATCACAACACAGGAACCGCTGGCACAATCAGAACTCGTTACGTATTTCTGAAGGAGGGACTTCATAGAACAAGGAAGTCATCAGCCCATTTTTATGACAGTGGAAACAGCGGTATACAAGTAAATTATGTGAAAAATACTGTGTTTTTTACACGCGAAACATGAAAACATGTTATATTGTACACTATAAACACAATCAAAGCTTCAAAAAAACACAAAAAGCAATTCTCCTTTGACGGCCATAAAATGAACTGTGTATCCTGCACCAAGATGAAGTGAAATTCATTAAGATGAATTGGAATTCTAATAGATAATATGTTATCCTCCAAGTACTTAATTGTGAATTGAATAATTTGATTATGATATACGAGAGCTATGGTTTCAATTTTCAGAGAATAACATTTTAAGTTTTATCACACAAAGCTGTCAAAGGGTAGTGCATATAGGAAAAATATTTCAGTACTATAGTACTTTTATATGACTTTTATTGTTCCTTTTCTGTGTTATTTTTGGAATTCGACATCTCTTGTTTACAATAAAATAATACATTTCCTCATTTTTATTTTTGGGTGAATGATCCCTTTAATATAGATGATGCAATTGAAAAAAAATTCCAACCAATATGTCAGTGGAACTGTCAGATGTAGGACTGTAATGTTCAATCTACAACACCACCCTTTTTAACATTATGTATACTCTTATAAATGTAACGCATTTAGAGTACATCTACTGAGTGATATCAAATTAAACATGAATTATGATGATGGCAGGAGACAGCATTTCATATCAGAGTCAACATGTTTCGGCAGCATCTCTGTTTCATAACAGAGATCATTAGCACTGTCTGACAGCTCCCCATACAGCCCATTTATTAGTCAATCAACACTAGAGGTAAACAGACAATATATGTGCACCTAACAAAACATTCGTATGAGTGGCAGATACGCTAACACACCCAACAGCACACATGCATACATACACACAAACAAAGCAACCATGCAACCAGTGGATGGATGGATTTTTTTATTTTTTTTTTAAATGTGTCCTTGTTAGTCATCTGTAATGTTCCTATAACTAACAAAACTAACTCCTGAAGATTTTGAAAGATGATTATATATATCAAAAAAAAAAAAAAAAAAAAAAAAAAAAGTTGACATAATACATAGTAAGGTCTGTCTTTAGCTCTTTATTTTCATTTTGCCAGATTTTAACGTGTTATGAATCCATTTCCATCCTGTTAGGTTCCATTCTGTTATTTTTTTTCTTCTTGTTAATAAGGCCACATAGTCTCATGAATAATTATGAGACGGTGCCTCCATACAGTAGATGAGCACTGTAGTGCCTGAAAATGTCACATCTCTAAATTAACTGCTGACTACATTGATTGATTGATTGATTGATTGATTGATTGATTGATTGATTGATTAATTGATTAATTGATTGATTGATTGATTGATTGATTGATTGATTGATTGATTGATTGATTGATTGATTGATTGATTGATTGATTGATTGATTGATTGATTGATTGATTGATTTGACATCAGTAGCCTAGTCTGTAGCTTGACATTAACTTTTTCATTACAGAAGTCACAAAAAGACCTCAAGTTAATGATCTAAATGCACTAAAAATATCTGTATTTGGAGATATGTATTCATGTATTCATATTCATTACAGTCCAGAAGCAGCAGAGGTTGCTATTTTAATGCTGTTATATGTACATCTGTTAAGTTTCCAACCAATGGACCTCCAATAGGTTTACCAGTAATGTCAGAGTGTGTAATTACATTACATGCGTCTGTCTAAGGCTACTCTGAGTAATCTCTATGTAGATGACATTAACATTTCTGAAACCTTGTCTTGCCAAAGCCATATTGTTTCATATATATTACAGTTTTTTTCAGCTGCTTACACACATTTTCAAAACTTTACACACAAATCCAAGAATTACATACACAAAATGCAAAATCTCTTGCAAAATTAAGCACTGTATTTAAAAGATCATAGATCATATACACATATACACATCATGGATCATATACACAGAGTTATTCAAAACCAAAAGCTCTTCTTTTATGAGCTCCTACATTTCTGTACAGAGAGATGTTGAAAAATTCATGGTAAACATGAAAACAATGAAACCAAACTATTTATTTTTTACTGTAAGCATTTGTGGTTGTGAATACGGTATGGAAGAACAGAAATACATCAACCATGTGTAGTTGGACAGAAACAATGGTTGTGTTTGATAAAAGAAATCAAGATACTTCCTGTTAGATGTTTGTGTGTTACATAGAGAATTGTGTGTTGTGTTGTGTTTTGCAAAAAGTGATTTATGAAATTGAAAACTGATTCGAAGGCCAAAAATTAGTGCATGGTTTTGCAGATTTGGTGTGTGGTTCTGGTGTTTGAGAGTCAGGTTTCAGAAATTGCGTGGATTTTGTGTGTAAGCAGTTGACAAAAACTGTAAGTGATAAGCTTCTGTGCCTCAAGATAACGTTCCATTTTCATGGTTGTTGACTTTCAGCTTTAGTTCAGCACCTTTGAATCTGACAGCTCCCATTACGATGTTACTCTGTTTTAAAATAACATACACTAATCTTATTAAAGTGTGATTTGCAACATTTTTAGGAAACCCATCCACAGACCTCAAACTAATGATTTGAATGCACTAAGAATATCTGTATGGAGATATGTATTCATTCAGAGCATTCATTATAGTCAAGATGCAGCAGTGGCAGTAATCCTTTTCTTTGTATATCTGTTAAGTTTCCAATCACATGACTTCCAATATGCTAACCAATACTTCCAACCTGACAACTCCCATTGCAATGTTGCTCTGTTTTAAAATAATGTAACATAGTCTTAAAAAATTAATTTTCAACAATGCAGGAAACCTATCCACTGTTCATTATATTTTATACTCAGTGCCCCAGGATATGAAACTGCAGCAAGAAAGTCACAGTGATACTGATCCTGTAGCCATATTGCCATCTGCTGGGTTTGAATAGTCACTGCAACAAGCAAGTCATCAATAAGTGTGGCTTATTCATTCTTTCGTTTGTTTTCTTCACCTTTGTTTCAAAGCAACTTTACAGTAATAAACAGGAAAGTAATGATCAGTGATGCAATCAGAATTCAAGTCTGTAAAGCAACTCAAAAAAGGCAATAATCTTTATAATGTCATTGTTCAGCTTAGGTCAGTTCAGAGTTGATTCAGTTCGGTTCAGTAACTGTATAAAGTTAATCAATTATGGAATGAGTTCAATTCATTTATAAAGCAGCTCTGGTGAAAAAATTCGGTTTAACTCGGTTCCCGAAAATTTTAATTGTGGTATCCTTACTGCAATAGTTAATGTTGGACTGCAGTGCACACAATGGCCACAAGAGGGGACTATGTTTATGTATATGGCTGTTTTCCGTATGAGGTAATCTTCTGAGTGAGTGCTAATGTTGTACATTTTCTGTCGCTGCTTGTGGAGATTAAAGAGTTCAGTCTCTCGGGAATTATTGCCTTTTGTGTTCATTCGGCACAACACCACAATAATCCACATGTAAAACTATGTGCAGCACACGTTATGGTAAGAGGCGTGACCTTTCCGGGCAAGGAGCGCTAAACTGCTGTCGAATCACAACACAGGAACCGCTGGCACAATCAGAACTCGTTACGTATTTCTGAAGGAGGGACTTCATAGAACAAGGAAGTCATCAGCCCGTTTTTATGACAGTGGAAACAGCGGTATACAGATAAGTAAATTAAAACATGATAAGTAATGAAAACATGTTATATTGCACACTATAAACACAATCAAAGCTTCAAAAAACCACGAAAAACGGGACCTTTAATTCATGAAAGTTGCATTGATACATATTTTTGGCTGTAATATTTGTATTGTGTGGTAACGTTTTATAAAAGCAATAAGGTTTTGAAACAGTGATGTTTTGCCTTTGTTTTATTAATACCGTGAATTCAGACATTTCATGTACTGCTTTTTTACCTACTATGGTAACAAGATATGCATATTCAGACACAGAGTGTTGGTATCAAATTCTTGCAAAATTTTGTAAGTCATCCATCAAGTTTCAAGAAAAGAAACATTATTATTGACAAAAATGTTTGCAAAAATAATTTGTAGAGTCAAAATTCCATAGGAAATGAATACGGGTAAATCTAACCCCTTTATGCATTCTTGGGGTTAGTAATACAAAAATATTTTTTTTCCCCGTATATGACCAGGAAATATGAAAATGACATTGAAGAGAAACACATTTTTTGAAGAATGCATGAAATATCTAATAAATGTTTTCATTGATAAAATATTTTTTTTTTAAAAAGCATAGCATGCAGAGTCAATTTGACCCCCTTTATGCATTCTATGGTAAATAATAGATTTTTTTTTTATGTATTTTTTATGTGTTTAAAATAAAAAATTGTATCTGTCAGCATTACTCAGTGCCCTGTAAAATAATATGAACAAACAACAAACAGTTATATTTTGTATTAATATTAAAGATTAATAAATAAAATGTACTGCTCATTGTAAATTCGTGTCAGCTAATTAACAAATAATTAACTAATAATACTTTAGTGTAACAAGTTTACTCTAAGAGTAAACCATATCATATTTTAAATATAACTAATATATATATATATATATATATATATATATATATATATATATATATATATATATATATATATATATATATATATATAGATTTATAAATCTGAGTGTATGTTTAAAGTCTATGAAGGCTTTGTATTTGTATATATATATATATATATATATATATTTAAACAATAGGCTGTCGTTATGAAAGATCATGCCCTTAGGTAACTGTAGAAGAAATACAGCAGACTGGCAAGGTGGCAGTGGCCCGCAGCACAAGCAGTTGACACACACTGCAGATGTTGTTTTTCCATGTATATCTATACATACAATATTACTATACAAGTCCATTTGGTGTATATAGTCCAGAAACCCATCTACTTGGAGTGTACAAGACAATGAGTGCTCATAGTGAATTCACAAATTAAAACCTAGCATCATGCAAAAAACCTTAGCATCTCAGAAGAATGTAGCAGTAGACAATTCACAAGCAACATTTTGGGAGAAATGCACTTTATTGTGAATGTTAATACATGTACACTATTGTTTAATGTCTACCAATCAAATTTTTTTGGGCACAATAACTGTGTCAAAGAAGGGTGGTGAGGTATCACGTCACAGAAGCTGTGCTGAGTAAAGAAAAATGCTTTTAGAAAAAGAAAGGAAGGAGGAATTAATATTTCTTAATATTTAATATTTGATTCAGATTTTTGAAAATACAGAATAGTGAGCAAAGTCATAGTGAGAAACAATAAAGGCCAATGCTCTGGTAAAAGCAGTCTGAAAACTTTCTCTATACTCTCATTCAAGAGAAAACATTCTCTGAATATCTTACAAAACATATTCCATATAGACACCAATATAGACACATTTTCAAATGCACAAGTACAGTAGTGGCCAAAAGTGATGTCCGGCCTAGGAAAATTGACATATTCACTGTTTATTTAAAATTTTTAATGATTTATTTAATGATTTTGTAATCATATTACGTAGCTGTGCTTGGAGTCAATTGTTTTATTTGTGATAAAGCAATGAAACATGACAAATTGTGAGGACATCATTTTTTGGACAGGCTGTCGTACAAAGGAATTATGAACATGCAAAAACAAGAGAGAAACAATGAAATATTAATAACTGATTATGTTTTTGTTAGTGTATGCTTTTTTCCTGTGAGCTATTTGTTTTTCAATGCATTTGTTTTTCGCATAGTAAAATAAAACCTATAGCTTCATATATTTCTTCATATTTAAAGGTACACTATGTAACATACATCACTCACCTGTGCGTGTCTCATCATATCGTAAATAGAGAAAAGTTGCTGTGGCTACCTTGATGCCAAAAGCTATAGTGTACCTTTAAAACATTTAAAATACATCAAATATTTTCCTCATATTTCGATTAAACTTGTTGGGATATTAAAAAAAAAAAAAAAAAAAAATCCCCTCCGGACATCACTTTTATTCCTTGGTACACAACAGTACATTTTTTTGGATAAAACATTGCTCTCAGCAGACAACACACACATGATCCAGCTCACAAAAGACAGACACTCTGCACTCTTGGTGGACACCTTTGAGACAAGCATGCACACACATATGCACATTTTGACAATAAATAGTATAAAGAATCGTAGCAGTATAGTGAAAGTAAGACATGTGGATAGGAGATGTGGTACAGATCACCCATTTGACTTAACATGTGATGCCCACCATAGTGGTCAGTGGGGCAGTTCCTGAAGCAGCTCTGATGCCAGGTGGCTGATGTGGCACCAAGCCTCCTGAACATGCCGTGACTCAGTAGTACGGGCACACACGGCAAAACGCAGAACAAACTTGCCTGCCAGTTGGCATGGAACCAGGTGGATCTTACGTGAACTGTTGATCCTCTTCAACAGAGTTTCATTTAATTCATTGGAGCCCTGCAGGGTTTAATACACAGCTCAGTAAGTCATTTTTATTTCTATAGCACCTTTCTAGAGCAAAAAAGTTCTTTACATCCAAATAATAATCAGAAAAAAGCTAAAAAAAAAAGAGTTACAGACATTATAAACAGATAAGATAATAACAGAGAGTAACAGAGAACAATTTAGACAAAAGCAAGTTTAAAGAAATGGGTTTTAAGCTGCTTTTTAAATCCAATGGGAGAGCATTCCCCAATTTGGGAGCAACAACCTCAAGGCACAGTAACCTTTAGTCTAGAACGAGGGACAGTTAACAAGACCTGTTCAGAGGATCTCACATTCCTGCTGGAATTATAAGGTTGCAACAACTCTTTTATATGATAATGATAATTAAAATAAGCATCTTATCTGGCTATAACTTTATTTATTTAATTAAAAGAATAAAGTTTCCATGATCAATTGCACCTAGGTTTCCCTCTCCCTATAAGTGCATATCACACACAAAATGATACGTTAAATATGATTTGTCAGTTTCGGTTAGTCCCATATACAATATTATCGTAAGATGCATGGTTGTAATACTTGTAATAGTGATTTGCATGTTTGTGGAGTTGAATTTGAAAAAGAAAAACTAAGCAAATATCAATCAGTTGATACTTTAAAAAGCCCAAATAGGAAATCCCAATTTTTCTGTTGCAAGAAACTTAAGTTTTTAAGTTGAAATAAGTGGAAAATTTCTACAGTGTAGTTCCCTTTCATGGGAACTGTCAACACTATGTCATATGACGTTATGGGTTCCCATAACGTCATATGACGTAGCGTCTCATTCCCTTATTCAGGGAACCAGGGTTACACAAGTAAGTTGTCGTATGCTGTTTTGAAACTTTGAACTTGAAACTGTGCTGTGTTATATTTTTTCTTGGTAATTTGGCATGTAGTTTTCATTGCCTATGCACCCTGTTTTATGAAGGCCCACCCAAGTGAACATTTCTGGACTTTGATTTATGATAAAAAAAAAAAAATAATTAAAAAAAATGCAGAAGTAGTGCAGGTTCAACTAAACATATACTTAAAGGGATAGTTCACCCAAAAATGAAAATGTGATGTTTATCTGCTTACCCCCATTGCATCCAAGATGTAGATGACTTTTTTTCTTCAGTCGAACGCAAATTATGATTTTTAATTGCAACCGCTGCCGTCTGTCAGTCAAATAATAGCAGTGATTGGGAACTTGAACAATAAGAGTCGAAAAAACTTCCATAGACAAATCAAAATTAAAACCTGCGGCTCGTGACGACACATTGATGTCCTAAGAGACGAAACGATCGGTTTGTGCGAGAAACCGAACAGTATTTATATATTTTTTTACCTCTAATACACCACTATATCCAACTTCGTTCAGCTTCCTGTTAGTGAGGTCTGATCGCGCCCTGACAACGGAAGTGATGTCTTGCGCTCATTGAAGTATATGGGCGAGACATCACTTCCGTCATCACAATGCGTTTTTTGACCTCACTAACAGGAAGCTGAACGAAGTTGGACACAGTGGTGTATTGGAGGTAAAAATTATATAAATAATGTTCGGTTTCTCGCACAAACCGATCGTTTCGTCTCTTAGGACATTAATGTGTTGTCACGAGCCGCAGGTTTTAATTTTGATTTGTCTAAGCAAGTTTTATTTACTGTTATAGTTGAAGTTCCCATCCACTGCTATTATTTGACTGACAGAGGGCAGCAGTTGCAGTTAAAAATCATAATTTGCGTTCGACTGAAGAAAAAAAGTCACCTACATCTTTGATGCACTGGGGGTAAGCAGATAAACATCAAATTTTCATTTTTGGGTGAACTATCCCTTTAAGTATATTTGATTTTAAGTATTGCAAGTATACTTTAGGTCCACTTTTAATATCTTACATTTAAAGACTGATATTATACAGAGATCATGCAATCCTGATTAATAATTTTATTAAAACACATTTTAGGTGTAATATTAAGAAATGTGCATTGCGCAATAAAGAACTACTCCAAATAAAAGTTTAATTATAACTTTATATCAGTAAGACTTAAATGAAATGCCAAAAAATATGTTAATGGATTTGACTGAGTATGAAATAAATGTATTTAAATAGATTTTGGTATAGGTGTTTTTTACTAGGGTGCTCACTGTTCTGAAAAAAAAAAAAAAGTGCTAACAAAGACACATGATTCAAGTAAGTCCAAAATATTTAGCACTGCATTATAATTAACTATGCCTATTTTACCCTGGATTAAAATAAGTCCACCAGCAAAAACAGTATAATTTAATATATATGTATTTTTTTTTAAATATAATTGTAGTATAATCAGGGTTATTATCTTTAACTAAAATTAAAACCACAAGATGATGATAATAATAATAATAATAATAATAATAATAAATCCATTAGTTAACATTAGTTAATGCATTACCTAACACTGAGCAATACATTTGCTACAGTATTTATTAACCTTTGTTAATCAATAAAAATAAAACTGTTCAGTTTTAAATCTTAGTTTTAAAAAAATAATATGAACAGATGCAACTTTAACAATGCAATTTTAACAATGTATTACTAAATGTTGAAATTAATAAATAAAATTAATATCCAATGTCAAGTGTTACCAACATATTTAAAAATAAATAAATAAATGACAAAAACACACAACAAAAAAATTACTAAAACTTTAACTAAAATTCAAAATTCTAACAATAACTATAATAATATATCAGTAATATTTCAATAACACTGAAATATATAAATAACATCAAATGAATAGTATGAAATGTTTTGTGATAGCAGAGTTTTTCTTTATATTACTCTTTGTAACAACATCATTTTATGTAATTTGTGTTGCCCTCTTTGCACAATCTTCGAAAATTAAAATAAGTCATACTGCAATTTTCCATAGTTAACCACCTCCCAGCATCAATCTATTATAACCACAAGAAGAGATCATTTATGTTTTTGTAGAGAGGGTGTTTTCTCTGACCTTGAGTCTAAAGCAGACGAGGCCCAGCACAACATCAGCTGAGATCTCAAAGCGTTGGTCAGCTCTCACCAAAGACTCAAACTCTTTGGCCAACCCTACATGCTGAGACAAGACGAACAATGCATTTTAGACATGAGATGCAGCTAATTTGTGTTAAACTGACACAACACAGATAGATAGATAGATAGATAGATAGATAGATAGATAGATAGATAGATAGATAGATAGATAGATAGATAGATAGATAGATAGATAGATAGATAGATAGATAGATAGATAGATAGATAGATAGATAGATAGATAGATAGATAGATAGATAGATAGATAGATAGATAGATAGATAGATAGATAGATAGATAGATAGATAGATAGATAGATAGATAGATAGATAGATAGATAGATAGATAGATAGACTTGAATACTTTTTCAAGCATACCAGCAGAGGGCAGTCTGTAGATTAAAATAAACAACCAAAATATGAAAAAAGTGAATGATCATGTCCTAATCATTTAGAACACATTGTCTTACATAAATTAAATTTATCGGTAATCATTATTTCAGTGCTGATTACAGGAATCAAATCATTCACAGACAGTTATTCCTTATGGCTGCTGTCCAGCAATTGAGAGCTGACAATTAAATCTGAGTCATTTAGTACTGAATGAAGAAAAGAGAAGTGCAAGTGGGGGAAGGAGGATTCAATGGGTTTCTATATAGAACCCTAGGTTTGCCAATAAGGAGAAATGTTTAAAATTATTGCAAAATACTGTCATGTTTAAGGGGTTATTTCATTTTTTTTTTTTTTTTTTTTCTAGTGATAAAGCGTTTACGAGCTGTTTAAATCATGAAATCTAATTTTTAAAAAATTTAATAATATAAAAATACATATAATATATATAATATAATATAATTAAATATAATTAAAACAAGTTAATTAAAACTAAATTCATAAAATGATCCCATGGGATTGGGAACCCCTGAAAGGTTCTATATATCAAGCACCTGACAGAACTCTTTAAGTTTCTATATATAACCTTTCTTTCTGAAAATGTAACTGAATAAACTAACAAGAATATATATATATTTCTCAACAAATATAGAATCTGGACCAGATTTCCTATAATACATGTGAAGAAAAGAACAAAGCATGTCTTACAAAAAACAAAAGAGTGCACTGATTTGCGTGGCTGACTGTGGAGCCAAATAAGATGTGATTGGCAAGACTAATTTGATTGACAGCATGGATTAAAGGTAGTTACCTTGCGGATGTAGGCTTGGAGACCTTTGAGTCCGTACATGCGGAACACAAACCACATCTTGAGAGAGCGGAACCTACGTCCCAATGGAATTTGCCAGTGCTGAAGGGAGATGAGATAAAATATGACATATGAACTGCAGATAAAAATACATGAAGTACACATGAATCACAGACAGTGCACATGCACTTCTGCTTATACAAAATTTGTACTGCTCTCTCCTTCTCTCATCACCTATTTAAATACACATTAAAATATGTGTTTCTTCCTATATAAAGAAATACTGAGCACAGAGATATAAATTATACGGTTAATTGCCATTTAAATTAGAGTTATGGTTCTTAGACATGGTTCTCAAAATCTTACATTGTTTACAATCTTACAATGACAATAATATTAGCAAGCAAATAAAAATGTAAAATATACATTAAATTTAATCATTAACTACAATTTTCAAAATATTTTGGTAACACGTTACAATAAGGTTTCATTAATTAACTACTTTAGTTAACATGAACTAAGAATGAACAATACTTCTAACTCATTTATTAATCTTAAAGTTACTTTCAACATTTACTAATACATTATTAAAATCTAATGTCGTATGTACCATGAACTAACATGAACAAACAATGAACGGTTGTATTTTTATTAACTAACATTAAAAAAGATTGATGAATACTGTAACAGATTAATTGCTTGTTGTTATTTTATATTAGTTAATATATTAACTAATGTTAACAAATGAGGATTATTTTAAAGGATTACCGTTATTTTTAATATTTTAAAAATGAATATAATTTTTAAATGCATGAACCACAGCAGGATTTACTTGCCTAACACATGGAACAAGCACTGGGCTATATATTTTTTATTTAAAAAGATTATCTAGTAAAATGAATTTTGTGCAAAAAATAAAACAAAACAAACAAATCTTTTAAATCAACATTAAAAAAATTGAGTTTTTAAAAAGGTTTTATTGGTCTATCTTAAATATATATCTTTGTAATTTCACTGCTGTTTTAATGCGAATCAGCGAATATGTGCATCCTATTTTTTTCATAACCTCTGTACTAGTTAATCATCAAGTTAATAGGTCACATTTTCATAACTTCTTTACAAGCTAATAATACAAATAGTAACTTATTACAGGTTTACAGAGATCATCGGAAAGCTACACATACATGATCTCTCTCTCTCTCTCTCTCTCTCACACACACACACACACACACACACACATTACATGCAGGATACTTACTCTATAATCAGTGACAAGTCCTATAAATATATAGAAAAATATATTTCAATATTTAGTCACATCACACTAACAAGAAAGTTCAGGTGTAAATATTATGTACACAGCATACAAATGATTCTTTACAGATAAGCAATAAAATGTTCAAGAATAACACAGTTTTTTTTTTTTTTTTTTTTTCCATCTTGCCAAGCCTGTTGGTAATTTAATCAGGAAGTTGTTCATGATAGAAATGGCTTTAAGGTGTGTATGCATATGTGCACGTGTGTGTGTGTTGTGCGGTGGGTTGAGAGGCAGGGCTGCTCTTTTGTTTTGCTGTCAGCACAATTACAATTGTCTGCACAGCTGCACACTGCCTACAGACACATGACCAGAGAAACTGTCTTTGTTTAGCCATGTTTAAAAGGCCAACAAGCAACAGGCATCTTATTGGTTGACAGGTTTGAGGAAACTACAGAAATAGTAGGAAATCAGATGATATTGAGATGATAATGATATTGAATTAGATATCAAAATATCAAAAAAGTGGCATCTGCAAACAAATTAATTGAACAATTAAACAAATGATTTTTACAATTACTTGTAGCCATGGGGTCAAGGGGATTTTTAGTGAATGTATAAAGCCCTGGACACACCAAACCAACATCACTAACGGCGCCAATAGCTGACTGTGTTGTCGGCTTTCTTCGGCTGCAACTGGGCCAAAAAGCTGTGCTTGAACACACCAAAAGGACTAAAGGTGACTATCAAAGAGCATGTGCATCCTGTGCCTGCAAGTAAGTAAACATCTGTCTATATCAGCAAGTGTCAATAGTCTATTTTTGTCCTTCAAAAAGGGAAAACAAAACTAGGACTGCAGATAAACAAACCGTAAAAAACAAAGCAGCGCTTGCTTAACATTTTGAATATCAATCACACTGATCATTTTCTTTATTCCAGTCTGTTATTATGAAAATATTTGTGCATTCCAATGATCAGGTAAGATGACATAAAATTATAACAGCGTGTCTATACCCTCTTGACTTCTTTGCTCACTTTCATCAGTTACATTTTTATTCTTGTGCACTGACTCGTTCGCTAAGCTGAACAACCAATCAGAGTTCTCTCTCACCAACTGCTCGATGCCAATTCTACATGCTAAATTGGCCCAAAAAACCCAGGCGGCTTCTGACTAGAGCTAACAGTGTGGAAAACACAGAAAAAACTAAGCTGACTGACATTCAAAAATGGCACAACGTTGCCCAATGGCCGACCGTCGGCTTGATGTGTCCCGGCCCTTAAAGCATTAAGTTTCCTTTCAAAGTGGTGCTCAACACTGCTTCTTGGGTTGACGCTATGTGGAAAGCCATCATTGTGACCGCTGTATGAAGCAAGGCAATTTCATTCACCTAATACCTCTGAGGGACCTGGTCCATCACATTCTTAGGTCTAGAGGCAGGGCCAGAGGCAGAGCGTGGCCACTTGTGGTCCTCCTCTGGTGAGGAGTAGAGTGCAAAAGAGGCAGAAAGCTAGGAGGAAGTAATTGAAAGGAACCAATTTGGTAAACAAGACTGAATTGCTTAGAAATAATATCCCTCCTCCTTAGAAGGATAGCAGTGCCAAGGGTCGTAGCTAGCACTTATCAGGCTCCCTTTGGCAAGCTGCTCTTCAGGGTTGAGTGTAGAGTAGAACCCTCCCCTACTGTCGGGTTTCTAAAGTAGAGTCCTCCACTCTCTGTTCGAACCTCAACCAGTCCTGTAGAACCTAACAAAGGGTAATTGATTTTTAGTAGCTCTTTTTGTTATCAGGCACCTTTGTCAGGTGTTGGGAGTCTTGGAACCCTGGTCATATGTGAGTGTAGAGTAAACCCTCCCCTACTTCGGGTTTTAAAGTAGAGTCCTCCACTCCCTGTTGGAACTTCAACCGGTCCTATAGAACCTAACATGTAGAGGGTAATTGATTTTTAGCAGCTCTTTTTGTTATCAGGCACCTTTGTCAGGTGCTGGGAGTCTTGAGACCCTGGACAGATGTGAATGTAGATTAGAACCCTTCCCTACTGTCGGGTTTTAAAGTAAGGTCCTCCACTTTCTGTTGGAGCCTCAACCGGTCCTCAGGCAAAAGGAACTGGATGAATTTTTGAATGCAACATGAATCATAATCTGTATTTGTTTGTTAGCCAGAGGAAAACTGGCCCCTGACTGAGCCTGGTTTCTCCCAGGGTTTTTACCTCCATTCTGTCACCTTATGGCATTTGGGTTCCTTTCCACTATCGCCTCTGGCATGTTTATCTGTATTGTATAAAGCACTTTATAAATAATAGTGACTTGACTGCAGAACCTAACAAGTAGAGGTTAAATGGCCTTTTAGCAGATCTTCTTGTTATCAGACACCTTTGTCAGGTGCTGGGAGTCTTGGGACCCTAGACAGGTTTGAGTGTAGAACCCTCCCCTAGTGTTGAGGTTTCAAAGTAGGGTCCTCCACTCCCTGTTGGAGCCTCAACCAGTTCTGTAGAACCTAAAAAGCAGAGGTTGAATTGCCTTTTAGCAGCTCTTCTTGTTATCAGGCACCTTTGTAGCATGTGGGAGTCTTGGGACCCCGGACAGGTATGACAGTCATTGTGGGTTGAGTGTAGAGTAGAACCCTCCCCTACTGTCTTAGTTTTAAAGTAGGGTCCCCCACTCTCTATTGGAGCCTAAACCGATCCTTTATAACTTGGCATAGAGGTTAATTTGCTTTCTGGCAGTTCTTCTTGTTATCATGCACCTCTGTCCAGACAGGGTGTAAGCACTTTCATCTGATCATTCTGGGGTAGCTCATCTGCAGCTTTCTAGAGGTTAGAGATCTATGTAGCGAGGAGGGTTAATAGTCATTCTAAATGAAAACCCCTGTGTTTGCAGGGTAGGGTAACATAAAAAATGGTCTCTCTGGGCTAGTATTTCTGAATGGCTGTGCAAGCTAAAGATGCTGAAATAGCTAAAACTTAGAGCCCTGCTCCTGGGTCACAGGTGGCTAAGGCTGGGCCCACAAGGAAGGGAGGAAGGCTGAAAAAGCCGGGACATTCCTTGTCATGGGGCATATGGGCTTGGGTAATGGTCAAGAGGAATATTACCATGATGATATATGAGTCTTAGGATGCATTTTTGGCAAATGTAAAGGCCATTTCACACCAGAAGTGAAATGAATAAGCCTCAGGCTGAAGGAAATGCAAATTCACTTCTGCACAGTAGAGGGTGCTGCTCAAACAAACCTTTCAGCTGTGCTGTCATTCTGGATTGCAGAAGAATAGGATGCAGGAGAAGAAAGTTCAACACTCTTTCTTTAGCAATAAAAAGTGTGTTTATCCAAATCATTTTTGCTTATTCTTATGGTTGAATTGGATCAAATTCCAGCAGCAAAAATATTTGTTAATAATTTCAATAAATGGGGAAACAAAGTTGTGGTAAGCAGGACGAGGCTGAGGGCCGTGAGAACGGGCGAGACCTGTGGCATGAGTGTTATTGAGTGTCAGCTGCGTGCCGCTCCGGTCTCAAGTTGCTCACGGAGGAGCTCCGGGAGCATAAAAGGAGGAGCAACAACAGTGAAGGATGAGAGAGGACCAGGCCTGGACTATTTTGTGTTATGTTTTGTTTATGTGTGTGCGGCAGTCATCCGTGAGGGACGCTTTTACTTTCATTTTGTGTTTGTTTATTTATTAAAGTCTGTTAAACTTTCTGTTTTTGTGTTGTAGCAGTCATCAGTTATAAACAGGTGCCTCAACCTCTGTCATGTGTGGCAGCAGCAGCGCAAGATCTTGGGAGAATGATCAGGCAGACAGGCAGACCGAATCAAGTCAAATCAAGCCGAATTCTCGTTTTTTTTTTTTTTTTTAAATAAGAAGAAAAAATAAGAAAATTATGTAAATAATATATAATATAGCTATAGTATATTTAACACAATTATATTTATACATTTTAAGTGTATCTTAAACGTCAGTATATTTGAAAAACATAATATATATATATATCAAATACTATAACGCCTGCAAAAATATACTAAATCTACTTGAGGTCAGTGTAGGTGGTTAGAAAGCTTTTGTTGACTAGCACACAGAGAGGCTTACAGAACACAGCAGAGCGCTAAGGGGAATAATCTGATCGAGCCTTCAGTGTGACGTAAAGTGGATGTCAGCACAAAACGTCATGTCTCACTAATGAGGATCACGGTCATCCTCTTTACACCTCATGCTAATGCACTTCAATCTTTTATTAGTGTTATTATTCTTATTCTTTACAATAATGACTGATAATTTCAAGTGCTAATCTAACCACCAATCGAAATTTGTAAGATTGTATCAGCAACTGAAATGTAATGTTATATGCTGCAAAGTGATGCAGTGATGTGACTGATTGATTACCTGACTCTTGGTGATCATGCTTCAGATAAAGCGGATCCATTTTAAATGCTCCAATAATGTCTGATCTTTTCTTCACCCTGCACAGAGACATTCACATTCATCACTCACAAAATGGAGAGGACATCAGTCAAATACAGCAGTATATATCATTATTATTTAAATGTTCAATAATGGCTAATTAATATATTGTTACTTGGTAGTATATTGTGGATCCTGGTTTGACAAAGAGTAATATAAAATCTGAATTTTTAAATAAAGTTAGAAGAAGATACAGAAGAGACACTGAAAAACAAGCTATTATTCACAGTGTGTCCAGTATGTGGAAGTGTATTGTTCACTTTCAGTATTAAGTGTTTTGCTATGTATTTTTTTTTCTAGTGTGGCTTAAAAGTATCTAGAACAGTTTAGCCCACAGACCGAATGAAGCCCCAGGGGGCCCAGAATGACAATGTTTTACTGGACACACAAGATGAAGTGAGGTAATAAGAGACGATATAACCTCAGAGTTGAATCAAGACAGTGCAGATCAAGTTCTGTTAAAGAGCCTACTGGTATAAGAAGGGATTATGCATTTAGATACAATAATTTTTTTCTCCACAAAGTAACTTCTTTATTACTGTACATGTAGTATATTTATATGAAAGTGCATATCTTTCGTTTTATGTATTTGCATTACAACATACTACACTAATGATCAATGGCTAAGAAAAGTGCAGTTAGTTCTTAGAAAAGGTCTTGCAACAATTGTTTTAAGGATCAAGGTTTAAGATCCCCTTTATTGCCATTCAGCAATTTTACAGACAAGGGAGAAGGACATTGTTTGACTAAGAGGCAGGGATTCAAGATTTGTTTCCAATGTGATGAATTTCATACATTTTTAAAATGTATTATAACCTTTATATTTATATAATTGTACTGCCCCCAAACATTTGAATGCTAGTATATATCAAGGTCAATTTGTGTCTTTATTTTCTTTCTATATAACCATGACCATGTCTGTTTGCCTTGTGCTGATATAAAGAGCAGCTGGAACCATTTCCTCTGTTGAATGACGAAGCCGACCCACAGTGTGTTGGGATATAGATGGGGTCAGAGGATAAATGAAATAAGATTTTTGACGTTAAACAAAACTTACCACATTGCTGAGCAATCAAAGTTGACCAGGAGCCATTTATGAGGATTGAAATTGAAAGAGTCTGCAAACTAAAAGAGAAACAAATTTTAATGTGAACTGTTTTGAATTGATGTTTCTAACACTTATTCTTCTTGAGACAGGGGGCAAAACGTCACAAAATGTGCCACTGGGAAAAATTTATACGATTTTCACTTTGAAATAAATCTAATCACTAAAATCACTAAAATGTTCTTAGCATAAATGTCAACACCATCAGATTTATTAAAATATTAAATTAGGTGATTTCAAAGGTGACTTTCATCCAGAAGTATCCTCTTTTAATTTTTCACCTGATGAGATCAGTAACTTCAGAGATGCTTTGTGTTATATGCTTCTAATGTCTTTTTTGGACTTTTGTGTTATTTCCTGCTTCTGTGCCATGTTTGTAGTCCTTTGTAGTTTTTCATGTTGATTAGTTTCCTGATTGTTCCCATAATGGCTGAATTCTAAATGGCACACTTAGGTTTCAGAAGGGTGCTCACGAGCACCCCCTTTATGGCCACTATGCGCCCTCGATGTGCACTTCAGCTGAGCCCGCAAGTTTGCGAGCTACGCAGAGGACTTTACCCAGCAGTCAAAGCAGCATTACATCACAAAAGTGTGGATTCGTAGGAAGACTGCGAGTGTTTAGGGTGTCATTTGGGATCCAGCCTATGAAGCAAGAGCTGAAGAGATGAAAGAGCTGAAGAGACTCGAATCGAGGTGCAGGGGTTTTAGTACACAAGCATACATAATCGAGAAACCAGGCAACACAAGAAACAGAACCAAAAAGCAGGGACAAGCACCATCTACAACTACTGCAACCATCGACAACAAGGAACAAGGGAAACACAAGGGCTGTGTTTAAGTCCAATTTTTTTTGCCCTTCCGTCGCTAACCTCCCTCCATCTCGTTCACTTGGATGTACGTCATTGCTTATGTTGCACGAGTGCCTACTACTGGCGGAACCCAAATTAATAACAAAATTGAGGCTAAAGGGCTTAGGCTCCGTCAACTGAACACCTCCGGTATTGGTGTTGCTAGATACTGTTAGGACCTATTTAAGATTAAATTTATCTTAAAATCTCAAACAATTTGGACTTTTGTGTTACTTCTAGGTTCCGTGCCATGTTTGTAGTCCCTTGTAGCCTATTTTTATGTAGATTAGTTCCCTTATAGTTCTCTGGTGTGTCTCGTTAGCTTGTTACCCCATGAGCATATACAGCCCTTGGTTGCGTTTAACTCTCAAATTTCCCTAAGCACTTCTTCTCAGGCGACTCCCCACCACCATTTTGAAGTGCGTTTAATTTCGTCAAGTGGATGAGGAAAGTTTATTTGGACAGACCCTCGACCCCTCGATTTTGACAGAGGGAGCGAGCCTACTCAATATGTAGCCTATACACTCCAGGCAGATCCATAGACCACAATGCAACACTGAATACTTGTACTACCTTAAACTGACTGTTATAGTTTATTGTATTGGAGTTTGGGTTTCTTGCCACTGTTGCCTCTGGCTTGCTTAGTTGGGGACACTAAATATTCAACAATATTATTGATCTGACTGTACTGACACTATTGGAGGAGAACTGTATTAAGCCGACATCACTGTTTTCTTCAGTACTGCTTTATAGATGAAATGAACTAATTTAATAATTGATGATCTTTACAACGGAACTGAATCAACATTGAACTGAACAACAGCTGAAATGCATCATTTTCCTTTCATCACTGTAAAGCTGCTTTGAAACAATATGTATTGTATAAAGAGCGCTATATAAATAAAGGTGACTTGACTTGACTATTTTTATCATTTTCGTTTGTGTATTTTTTAAATACTTTATATTAAATATTAATATATTCAAATATTTATATATAATATTTGTTTATATATATATATATATATATATATATATATTTATATATATATCTATATATATTTTTTTTTTTTTTTTTTAACAGCCCAAGCATACATACAGGCATACAGAATGGTGCATAAAACAAATTCAATAGGAAAAAACCTGTAAATAATAAATCAGCTCCATAGCAGATTCCTAGTGATCAAGGGCTTAGGGCGTTCCATTTAAGTGATTTCTAGATTTGTCAAAATTTATAATAGATATTGGACACAATATTTTTTAATCTGGTCAAAAAAACAAAAAAAATCTGAAAAAAAATTATGGAGATTGCAACCATACATATATATTATATACGATTAATAACTTTGAATAATTTAATCCAAAATAATCCTTGATGCATAAACTTTTTTGTTTATTTTTAAACTGTATTTGTTTGTTCAGTTTTGGAGCATCTTTTATCCCAATACTCAAGAAATATTGTGTTAAAATAAAGACTGTAAATTTGAAAAGATGAGTCATCTATCACCTACCAGTTGGCATAGTCTGATATGAACTACTCTCGACTCTGATGCAATAGCATATTATGCATCAAACGCACAACTGAGCGTCTGTCCAATGAGCATTCAAACAGAGGCACTATCTCAAAGTCTAATCTTTTTGCTCACTCTCCCCTTTCCAATATCCTTTCCATTTGCTGCAATAAAGAAGGCAGACACTGTCATGACTGTCTGATTGTTGCCATGCTGAGTCCTGCCTGTCTTTCACTTCCTGGCAACCAACTCCACACAGGAAACAGCAGCCTGCTGTCATTCCGGTCAATAATAAAAACCATCATCTGAGCAGGGGAGCACAGTCTTCACTATTGTTTGAACTTTTGATGCTAATAAACAGTGATATTTCTTTAGCGAGGGAAAAAAGGAACTTATCTAAAGGTCTTTCTTTGCCTCAGGAAATTACTTTACCCTTATCATTGCGACACCCAGCTGGGTGCCACGACAACTCAAAGGACGATCAGGGATCTCTAATTTCCCACCCATTCCACAAGACATCGCTCATGCCAGCTCACATCATTTGTGACATTTAAATATTCTCAATCGCGCACACACACACACACACACACACGCACACACACATCGCTCCCAAAGTAACAGGATCAATAGTTGAGCCCAGCAAAGATTGCTCTTCTGTTATCATTCACACCTCTCAGGGCTTCAAGAGCAGCCTGTGTGAAGTGTGCTTAAGAACACACTGTGTGATTTGAATGTTATCTCACCTCTATGCCATTCAGGAGGGGTCTGAACTCTGGACAGATAAATGCACTCCCAGCATATGCGGCATCAATGTGCATCCAGATTTTCTCTGCATTACCTGACATAGAAATATTGACAATTGTTCTATTAAAATATTCAAAACAATATTGATTTTATTGCAGCCAAAAATAAGCTACAAAAGAAAAGAACAATAAACTGTATTTGGTCTTACAAATAGGGCCGAGCTCAGTGATGCAGTCGAATGCACAGGATGGAGTTGTTCCCAATGTTGCACAAAACTAAGAGAAAAATCCAGAAAATCAAATAGATGGTTGATTTGAATATTTTATGTACTAGTACTCAAACAAATAAGTCAACCTTATTCTAACTTACAATGTTCATTGAAAAATGTATTTGATCCCTATGTTTTGGTCACACAAAAAAATAATTGTTCCTGTTTGTTTTTGTCATCTCACTGTGATTCTTCTAACACAGATCTGCTGGCTGAGCCTGGGGCTAATTTGACTAATGTGATTCAGAAAACAGGCTCTCCAAACAGCATTAGCCATCATGCAGACGGTGGGGGACAGGTTCAGAGAAAGAGCAGAGACAAATGTCCAATTTGTTCTCATGCTCTCGAACAGTCTGAGTGGCTGCTATCTTTCTATCTACCATGATGTTTCACTGACTCTATAATTTTGCACTGTAAATATATATATATATATATATATATATATATGTGTGTGTGTGTGTGTGTGTGTATGTATGTATGTATATTAGTGCTGTCAATCGTTTACAAAAATTTACTTCATTAATCACATTTTTCTGTGATTAATCGCGATTAATCACAATTCAAAAAACATGTTTTTATACGTTTTTAATATATTTATAATGTAATAATTTCACAGTTAATCTGCAAATTAAAACCACATAAAGAAACAACATAAAGACACAATATTTTAAATACTTGTTTAATGGCATCTCTTTAATGAAGGCCAGTATCAGTATCACTAATACTAATACTGCTACTGATGTCTCGATGAAATTGATTTTTTACCCAATTTTAAACATGAATAATAGCCATTCAACATAGTGTTATTGAAAGCTATATCTTTTTTTCCCTTTTTTTTTAATATTTATTAGGCTTCAAAAATATAACAACTTTTAATTTAAGGGAATTTATAACAATCCTCACATAAACCCATAATACATGTCATATTTAGGCTACCTGTGCCCTTACCTGTCTAACAGATAGGAAAAATACAGAAATTGAATAAAGTTACCAAACAGTCTGCACTGCATATTTTACAGCCTAAATTAAACATAGATTAATCATTATTAAAGCAACACAAGTTCTTTAGTCAAGAGCAGTGAGTACTTTTCTCTGTTACCTTTGTTCTTTCATTATCTTCAAATACAGACAGCAATGGTAGCTGTCACTTTAGGAGCTGCCGCTGCTGCACATAACGCGGATCTCACATGCGTCCCACTTTCTCACCACTCTTTACTTTTGTTTAAGACTTTATTTAACTCATTCAAGGCTGCTCTAATGAGGATACAGGACAAAATGGATATTTTTGGCATTATTGTGTTTGTTATTGTTCGTTCAAGCGTGACAGAGAACTTGATTCTGGCACAGTCCACACGCACGATACTGGCGCGCGTCTTTCTTTGCGTCGTGTTTGTGTGTGTGTTCTCTTTTGGCGCGCTTAAATGGTTTAAAAGCATTTGTATGGATATGAGCGTGATCATATATTGTAATGCTAGCCAAATTAGGTTGACGGAAAAAGAAAACGGATGCTGCGTTAATCGCGGTAAACCGGGAAAAAAATTATCGCATGCGTTAACTCATTAACGTTGACAGCACTAGTATATACAGTGCATACCCCCTGAACAAATACAAAATATGTATTTTCTTTATGATCACTAATTCACGGAAAGATGACAAAACTAAAATGTATTAAACATATACATAATAAAAACTAATAAATATATGTCATTAATAGCCATAAAATAAGTAAATTAGCCAATTTTGTTTAAATTAAGGATTGCAGAAATGAGTACACCCTAGATTTAATTCAACAAATGTATAATATTCTAATACTTAGTATGCCCTCCATAATTTTGAATATACTGCTCTGACCCTTCTTGGCACGGAGTGTACATCTGTCCTGAGGTGCGTTTCCCAAAGCAAACTATGGTCACAAGTTCCGTCGTTACCAATAGAGACTTACGACCATAGCTGGCTAACGATGCTTTCGGGAAACATAGTTTAACTCTTGGATGATGAGCTCCTTAAATGCCCTGATCTTTAGTAGGGAGTGTTGCTCAACTTGTCTCTACAGAATCCCTCACAGGTGCACAAGTGTGTTAAGATTGAGTGCAATACATGTCCACAGATGGTTTTTCACCTTGGGAGAATGCATATCCTCATTGTCATGTTGAAAAAATGCCCAACAATGCAGGGAATGAGGAAAGGGTAACATCTTCTGTTTCAAGTTTGTGTATTCAATTACACAGTGGTGTGGGAATTCATGACAGCATTGATAAAGCATAACTCCCTCACACCTTCAGCACTCATACATCCCTATATAAGAGCTTTGCTACCACTGAACTTTACTGTGGGAACCAGGCACTTCTCACTGTACTCCTCCTCTAGCAACACCATAACATTTTGGATGCTGTTAGATCCAAAATTATTGATTTGGTCTCATGAGACCAGAGTATTGATTCCCAGAATCTATATTTTGTAAATATGGGCTTTGGAAATGGCTAACTGACTTTATTGTGCGTTGGCTATAGTAGGTAGTTCCAGTGAGATCAACAATCATGCATGTCATTTCTGCAGGCTGCATCTTACTCTGTGAGATAAACAGTCACTCTTTTCATAGCTTTTGCTGGCTCTGAGACACCTGCTTGGTATTTCTCCTGCTCTTTGTCTAGCAAAAAAATCCCTCACCACTAAATGAAAGCTTAAAAAGAAGGCCTGAATATTCCAGGGTCTTGTCACAAGTCCATAGTTTTTGAAATTGCGTGTTACTTTTGCTATATTTTCACAATTAAAACAATGATTTGGTAATCCTCTCGTACCACTGCCCTCTTTTGTGCTAAGAAATAAGTCTCCTGACAGTTCTCTCCCAAGTGGTTCCATTTTTGTTAGCATTAAGTCTGAGAATGATTCAGTGGCCTATATAACACTTTTAATTGTCAAGAAATTACTTATCTTCAAATGTTTTAGTTCAACATACTTACTTGTTGATCAAACATTGCCTTAAACTTACACCAGAACATTTTTATTTTGTTTTATTTAGTAACTTTTAGGAGGAGGGTGTACTCATTTTTGCTACAAAACATTTTATTACCTTGATGAGAAAATCTTATTTTCCTGAATAATTTTGATATGCTTCTTTGGTAATTGATTAAGCAGACTTGCTGGAACATTATATCTCTAAAACAACCTTAACATGTCTTCTAAGTAATTGAGTAATTGCTGACTTTCAGAAGTCTCAGAGGGGGTGTACTCATTTATGCTGTATATATATATATATATATATATATATATATAGCTAGCATGTAGTGATATAATGAAGCATGTAGTGATTAGATATACATACAAAAAATGGTATGAGTCCCGTGGCTCTGTCCTCCTCTAGAACTTTCCGCAGTGCATCTCCTCGCACAGAAAACTTATTGTCGGAGGGAATTTTCTTCATCTTCACTCCTCCTATCAACCCTGCTCTCTCCACTGATGAGTGTGCCTGAAATATCAGCAAAACATTGCTATGTTATTTATCAATTAATTTATCAATTTAAAAAACATGACCATTACTGTCATGACCAAATATTTATGATTTCCAATTAGACTTTTTATAGACACACATATACTGTAAGCACATTCATAAATAAGTGGCACTTCACTGTTATCTTGATACACGAGAGACCTGCTGCATGGCCCTTTTGCATTGTTTGACATTTCCATTCAGTTCATTCAAATCATCCCTACTAACCCCCACTAACAGATAATCATCCTTACTTACAGAAGAACACGACGCCGTTGTCCCAGTGCCTGTTGATTGATGTGTATTATCTTGCAGAACATTAGTTTAAATGTACTTCAGGTTAAATATGCCCTTGCAGCAGTCTTTCATCTGGGCTTGTTGTCTCACCTGATCAGATGAGTAGGCGACTAGTTTGGATGTAATATCTGTCTCAGATTGTTCAGGATGGTCAGCCTGGATCAGTTTGACGATTTTGGAGCGAGCAGCAAGAAGAGCTATGAGAGTGGCTTCACTGGCAGTGCCCTGTATGAACAAACAGCGTGTTTATTTATTTATTTATTTGAACATGTCTACACAAGTACACCAAATGTTGCTGTCTATATTGAACAGTTCTCATAATTGAGCATGTTCAATTTTATATGAGACATAATTTCTCCTATCTTGAATATTGTACTGAGCGAAACAACCTCGATCAATATGCCCTGGTGCCAGGGGTGATGAATTTTCATCAGCTCTCCAGCTCTGTTTTTTATTTTCTCCGTGAGTGAATGAGAAGACTTCCACTCAAAACCCCTCAATACAGATCACCTCAGCTCATTAGGAGGCACGAGCTGTCTTTGATTTCCCTTTGTCAGCCTGACAGCGCACACCCACATCCCGATGACTAAGAATTCAGTTTATATTTATGAGATAACCTGAAAAACTCTTGTCACATTTATTTGGCAACTCAAGTATAAAAAATAAATCATATTTGGAGTCAAAAAATAATTTCTAATTACAAATTCTTTGTTTAAATGCCATATTAACCACATTTAACCCTAAAAAAAAAACATATTTTTGTTAAAAAAAAAATCATATTAAAATGTGTACAAATCAAATATGATACATCAGCCTTTTGAGTAACGTTCATAAATACATCTCTTAATCATCACTGTATTGTATTGCATTATATGTTTTGCCTTCCATAATAATAATAATAATAAAAACTACAGAGCTTTGATCATAAAACAGCATCTATCCTACTAAGACATATAATTGAAAGATATATTAGGCAGGCAAAACTGAACTCAACACAACACACAGAATAGTCTACAAACACAAAGGACAACACCAGACAAACAACTGTCACAAAACTGCTCTGACACACATAAGTTGGGGATCCAAACACAGCCATTTATTAGGGGTAATCCACAATCGTAATCCAAAAGACAGGCAAGGGTCAAAACCATAGGGAAGACAATCCAAAGAAGCTCCGAAGCTTCATGAATCTTTGGTTTCAAATCATGATTCGGAGCGTGTATCAAACTGCCAAAGTCACGTGATTTCAGTAAACGAGGCTTCATTACATCATCACTGTTTCGAAACATTTCAAAACTCGAAATTTCAATGGTTCACTGGTAGAGTGCGATGATAAAGTGAACCCATGAATCATGCAGATTCACTGAGAACTATTGAACAAGTGTCTATAGGGCTTTACCCTATGGTTTTACCTGATCTCTGATCAGTTTTATACATTTGTACATGTTTTAATTAGACATTAGAATAATTAAAATGAATAATGGTATTTATTAATCTCTTATTGGCCTGCTTAGCTTGAGCCATGGAACAGAGAAACAAGCCCTGAAAATTGATAAAAGAACACATATTATACAGACACTCTATATTTAATCTTATTAGATGATTAGTTAATTGCATTTGATTGATTTAACTTTCAATAAAACTTTTGCAATACATTTGTTAAAGAGTATTTTTAATGCATGTTTGGCCTAAGTTTTGTTGCATTTACACTGTTCTGACCACTAGGGGCCACTGTGGAGACAGGTGTCAGATTGTTTCAAAGCCTCGACACGTTACGGCACATTTGCTTCAACTGCTTCAGTGTTTCACGAAGCCTCGATCTGCCCATCACTAGATACAGGCAGAAGGTCAGAACCATAACACCGAAGAGAGCACTACATACAGTGTGACACTTACAAGACTTTGCAAAGAATGACTGAAAAACACAGGGCTTATATAGACAGAACTTAACAAGCTAATGACATACAGCTGAAAGTAATCAAGCATAATGAGTCCAAGCAATGGGTTATTGGAAATTAAGTTCATAATGAGTTGCTATGGAGACTAATGAGGGTAACTATGGAAACAAACAAGGGTAACAATGGAAACAAACAAGGCAGCAATGGAAACAAATGCTGCATTCAATTTGCATACTATCCGTCCTAATTAGTATTTGAAAAAAGAATTAGTATGTCCCAAATCGAAGTATGTTGAAATGAGTATTCCAAAGATACCCGGATGGTCTACTTTTTCCAGTTCGAATTCGAAGTGCAGATCCATGTACACTTCTAATGGCTAATATTGCCCATTACACATTGCGATGTGGATGAGGATTCGATTAGAACTACAAATACGAATAAAAAGTGTTAAAAAACTACAAACATGACGGACGTGCAAGGTCCGACGGTTAAGCAGAGCAGTTAAGATAAAGGGGCTTGAATGATTAATAATCAGTATCCAACCTGACGAAAAGATATGTATTAAATGTTATCCACTCCACATTATATTTCATTTGCAATAGCATTGTGAACTTTTATAACGATGCGTTTGGTCATTAACTTTTAAATGCATCATTATGCAAAGATGAGAAGAGTTCTCTGCATGAAAGACCCATGACTGGCAGATAAACATCCGACTACCTTTCTCTCCGAAACGGTAGGAAATTAAATTTAATTGAATGTGGAGGATTTTAAGTGTGACAAGATGATTGACAGGGCAATTTAAACAGTTACAG